>NW_020449008.1:299145-309117 GCF_003343035.1 Apteryx rowi | reverse complement strand
TGTCTTTCCAGCAGATATCGGGGTGGTTGAAGTCCCCCATGAGAACCAGGGCCTGGGATCGTGAGGCTACTTCCAGCTGCCTGTAGAAGGCCTCTGCCACTTCCTCTTCCTGATCAGGTGGCCTGTAGTAAACACCCACAACAGTGTCCCCCATGCTAGCCTGCCCTTTAATCCTTCCCCATAAGCTCTCGACTCGCTCTTCAGCCACCCCTAGGCAGAGCTCGATACATTCCAGTTGCTCTCTCACCTAAAGAGCAACTCCTCCACCTYGCTTTCCTGGTCTGTCTTTCCTAAAAAGCACGTAGCCATCCATGACAGCACTCAGTCATGCGAGCTATCCTACCATGTCTCTGTAATGGCAATGAGATCATGGCCTTGCGACCGCACACARATCTCTAGTTCTTCCTGTTTGTTCCCCATGCTGCGTGCATTGGTGTACAGGCATTTCMGAGAGGTGATCGAGCATGCAGGTTTCCCAGGAGGGCTGCAAGAGGCTCCTCCGTAGCCACATCCCATGCGCACTTCCCTGGCTGCATTCACCTGCTGGAGGCGTCCCGACTTGAGCTGTCTTTTGCCAGCTACCCTGGCACGATAACTCTCCCCTTCCCCTGTCTTTCCTAGTTTAAAGCCCTCCTTACCAGGTTGGCCAACCTGTTGGCAAAGACTTGGCAAAAATTTTCCTTTAAATAAATCTGAAAGGCACTTGTGTTCTGCTTAGAAGAATCACAGAATTGTTAAAGTGACATCATGGCTTAACTTCTTCCTGTTTTTTGTTCTGTTGCCTATTTCTGTTCTCCAACACAGACCACAAAGGTTATAACTAAACAACAGTATGGGTAATGATTGAAGTAGTGATTGCAGAAACCAGTGTCAGGGAAGGTGATTCTTTATGAAATGTCTGGGATGGATGAAGTATCTCTTTGGGGACTAGAGTAGTTGCTGTTCTGCAATAGCTGCCTGAGCTTGAGTCACAGGAAAAACGGTAATGAATCCTCTGGTAGTGTTCTGACAACTGTAGTCTTATCCTCTTGAAAGTACAAGCTCCCTTCCTATTTTTCAGTGACTCCAGGAATTATTCTGTATTTGCGTTGTCCAGCCTATACTAGAAGGTGATGTCTAGGATCTTTGATTAGGGTTTTGGTTATGTTTTCCAGTATTTATGATTTCATTCCCTATAACAGGCTTAAAGGTAGAGGGGGATGTGTCTGGCTGGGCAAACATTTCACCACTGCGACTTCTGAGGACGACCTGCAGCAACTAGAACTTGGAGAGCTGTTTTGCAGAACTGCAGCTACTATGGTTTCCAGAGACACTTCTCCCATCCCAGACTTCCTGTAAGGAGCTGCTTCCTTTGGCAGGGTATCACCAGTGATCCAAATGTGATGTCTTTCCTTTTATCAGTCAGAGGTGTTGTAAAAGGTGGAGTGAGGTTTTTTTTCAAGCATGCTTACTACTAAGGACTGCAAAAAGCCTTCTGCTGATTTCTGCGGGAACAGAGCTAGGCTCCAGCCTCCTGTACAGTTTTCAGTATCTGTAATAGAACACGAGTCAATCCTCCATTTTGTTGGCAATACAGTAACTTTGTCTCTTTTAGTGTACACGATCATCTGTGGCTTGGYGTTTTGTTTTGTTTAAAGCTTAGGAGAACCAGAGTTGTCTTGGGGTTCTTGTAACATGTTGATAAGCCCTCGCATCTAAGCCATGTTTCTTGTTCCTTCTTCACCGGTGGCCTCTAACCTCTCATTCCCTTCTGCCTTTACTCTTATTTTGACTTTTCTGAGCAGTGTTTTACACAACATAATACACTTCTCAAAATACGGCTCCGGTGGAGTTCACTTGAGCCAAAGACAAGGGACTGCTCAGATGTGCAGATGGACTGTCATTTTTACCATGTTTACAAATGCAACTGTACACATATATTTATGTATATAAAGAGATGGGGAATTGCAGAGAATGAACTGTGGAAGATTTGCAATTTGAGGCAACTTTAATAGGCTAATACTAATAAAAACATTTAGATGAACACTTTGTCATATTGAATATTTTACCTCTAACTTTTTTTTAAAAGTTGTGTTAGTTATTTCTCAAGCATTTCTCTCACAGACCTGATTATGCACCATTTAAAATTCAAGTTTGGTGTAAATTGCTGTTTGTGTCCCCTGGATATTGTGGAGTTTGACCCAAGGTTGCCCATTTATTCTACTTAGTATTAACTTTTTGTGATTTCGTTTTTCAGGCTATTTTAACAGAAAACAAGGAAAAACTGCCTATAGCAATAAAGCCATCGGTTTATGCTGAAGACAAAGTTTTCAAGTATGTATCTGCAAACAAAAAGCTTTCTTAACCAAGATAAGCATAGTAGTTGCAGTGTGCTGATCAGTGTTTTTCCAGCTTTGAATGACAGAGGCAACTTTAAAAAATGCATTTATATGTAGTCACTTGCTTAAAATTCTGACTTACAAGTTCTTCCGGTTAGATTCTTCTTAGAAAATGGATTGTCACTTACTGAATTTCTACAAGGAGTTTAGATTTGTAAATAAGTGCCACCTTCTGGGTGAAAGAAAAGTTGCATAATGCTGCAGCGTTTGGTTTGTTTTCGCTAGGGAGCGTAACTAAAGAATATAACAAGGACTTCAGTTCTGCGGTGTAGCATGTACATCCACAGGGTACAAGTGCTACTCTGTGCTGTGTGAATATAGCAGACCATTTCTGTTCCTGTTTGGATGACATTGCCAAACAAGAATTGTGTCAAAGCCTGGAATGTAGAAGGAATTCTGTCCTATTTTTCCTGTTTTAAATTGGATGTGTACTTTACAAGAATACAGCGGATGGTGTGAAAATACTTCAGAAGAAAGCTAGAAGAACACTGTAAAGATAAGGGATTGCAAAGGATTTGGGATTGTGAGCAAAAACAGTGGCACTGCATGGCTAGACTGCCTTATTACTAGTTTTATTCTAGAAAAACATGCAGTTACATTGCATGTGCTGTGAGTCTTGCTCCATGGTGTTCGTAGTGTGACATTGGGATCCAAGTCCTAGCATGCAGCATTTTGCACAACGAAAGAAGTTAGATCTGTTGGGTTTACTCATGCCCCAGCTGCTTGTGTTGGAATTTGTTACCCTCTAGATCACCTTTTCTTGAGGGCAAAAAAGGACTATTGAAAGTCCAGGGTCCCTTTCAGTTTAGAGGCATTTGTTGACTTGCTCGGTGATAGCCTAGACTTCGTTATGCAGTTGAAAACTGATTACAAGACTTGTGAGGATAAACAAAAGCTGTTTTTTCCTCCAGTGTGCTTGCCTCTATAGCAGGTGAGGGAGACAAATAGATGCAGTCTAACAGAGATGGAGAGAAACAGGGAGGATGTGGGGACATGCCAGCTTGTCTTTCACTGCTACCCCATTCTTGCAGTGCCCTTTCTTTTGCATTTCATATTTTGGGTGAATAGCATTCACACTGGGAGAGGCGGGGAACACATGCCAGAGTCTTCCTACTCTGCTTCTGAGGAATGTTGTCAACACCCTGGCCACACACTCCTAAGGGGTTTCCTCTCCTCCTCTTTACCGAAGTTCCTGCCTGGGGAGGAGAAAGGAGAGCAGCTTTTAACAGTCCACAGGAGGCCAGAAGGTCCTCCTGGTGTTCTGCGTTTCATCTGCTAGAGCTTCCTCCTGGAATGGGGTAGTATCTCAGCGCCCATGTGGCCTAGCAGAAGCTGCAGTGCTCGAGAGCTCTTGGTCTCCTTCAAAGCTTTAAAGATTTTGAGGCTGTCACCACGGATAGACAGATGGGGGTATGTAAAGCTGGGTAGATGTGTGTAACCCATAATGTATGTGCTCTGCCTTGTGTATTCCCACTGTTCTGGAGGGTTCGGAAGAGAAGATGAAAAGCATGAGGTTGCAAAGTTTAGAAGCTTGTGCCTGGGACAAATTTTTATGCAGTCATCTTGTTTCCAAGCTAAGCCAGAAAATGGGAAGATGAAATAAACTTTTAACCCAAATTCTAAAATATATGGGAGCAAGTACTTGTAGTTTAATACAGCAAAATGATAGATTAAAATAGGTCTTGTTTCATTAATGGTAACTGCTGCCCAAGGGAGACACTGGTATCCAGCTGTGCTGAGTGTTGTCTTGGGGGTGGTGGTGGGGAGTAGATTAAAAAAACTAATATTTCAAAGACAAAATTCACATGTAGAGTCCTTCCACTTTGTATTAGGCTTGATTATCTCTTTTTCTCTTGATCTTGTCTTTCATGTTTCTCTTCAGCTGTATCAGTCATCTTTAAAGGTGCCCAAAGAGCTGTTATGAGAAGACATCTCTTTTGTTTTGATCAGTCTTGTCAGCTCTGTGCTTCGGGAGTTGATTCTCATAACTGCTTCCTAGCACTGCGTGCTTTGAGTAAATTAAGTAACATCTAATGCTGTATTTTATCTTATTTGCACAACTCTACTGAATAATATCTTCCTCTTTAATCCCTGACTTTATAATATGCCTATTAGGGCTTCTGTGTGAGAGGGAGGAAAAGATCATTTAGGAAGTGTGGTTACCTGCCCTCATTAATTCAGAGTGAATCATTGCTATTGAAATGAATGTTCCAAAATAGGTTAGTTAATACYGTAGTATTATCACATAGAGGTTCTGTCATACACAAAGCCCCACTCTGGGTTTGGTATATGTTCTTATCTGTCTTTCTGTCTATATTTTTAGGTATGTATGGAAAGTGCAGCAATTTATTCAACTAAAAACAAAGGACTAACAAAGGTCTAAAGTCTGGGATCTTTTGTGGGAGTGCCAACATGCCCCTTAGGGAACCACTGAGGAATTGCCCGCTAGTTTTCAGATGCCTTCCCTTACAGTCTCTTCAGTGTAGAGGTCTTTTTTTTCCCAAGTGTATGCATACATATTAATGTCTCTAAAGGAGTCAGATTCAATGTCAGTCATTCAGTCAAACTCGGTGGTAGTTGTTGGCAGTGAGATACGTTAATTATATATAGTGTTTCTATAAAATCTTCATTCTCAAAATGAAAACTTCTGCTTGCCAGAGTCTTTGTGACAAGACTTTTGTGGTAATAGGATTGTCTATAGAAAGAACTGGAATGAGTGGAGTGGCCTTATTTTCCTTCTAGTCTTAACTTTCAGCAGTACCAGGCAACTGTAATATCACCTTGAGTGCCTTATTTCAGTGGGCTTCCTGCACTCAGCAATGATAGACCGAGCTCCTATAGTCCTTTTGTTACTTGCTTTCTTGCTGTGTTTTTGTATGTTCTGTAAACTAGTCTTAAGACATATAACCCAGAGTGCTCTGGCACATGAATTAAACAAGATGTCGTAGCAAGGCTGCCGAGGTTAAGAAAGCAAGCTTTTTATTGATAATGTGAGTAGCACCTCTCTGCAATTTTCTGTACAGCTGTAAGCTACTAAAATAAGAATGTCTTTCAAATAGTCTTTGGTAGCTATCTTACAGAAGATAAGACGATTCTGTGCATCTATAAAGGCAGCCCAGTGTTATCAACTCTTCTGGTAGTGGGAGATTTTTGAGAGAGAAGTATTAATATTTTAGGGGGGAGTTTCTTTATTTTTAATACTTCGYGGGGGGGAGGGGGAAGAGTATGGGGATCTTTCTTTAAGCCTGCTGTTCAGAATAACCAAATGCAAGTCAATACTCGCACTTCTGTATGGTGTAGAGCTTTTCAGTGAATTAACATTGGGGGGGGAATTGATTTATGGACCTGCAATAGGCGGTGACCCATCTCTCAGCTGAATCTCCAATTAGCACAAAGTACATCCTGCTCTTCTGCTGAGACAAGTAGCTGTTTGGTGCCCAGCCAGCTGTGGAAGTCTGTTTCCAAGTGATGTATTTGAAAACGTGGTAAAAAGCAGTGAGGAAGAAAAAAGAATACCCTGCCTTGATTAAATGATGTCTAGGGAGTGATGTGGAATAAAGATTTACTGGAGTTATCAGATGCTGCCTGGCTCTCCACAAGTTTCCTTCCATGCTACTAAAGGTCAAATGCCTCCGCCTCAGACCTTTGTTACAGCATGTTTCATATCATCACCTTTTTCTGACTGGAGGAAAGGGGTTTGCTGTGGGGGTTATGATTTTTTGGCCTTAGACACCAGTTAATCAGTTTTGACGCCTTAGGTTATGGTTCAGCCGCATTGTTGCTATAGTTGGAGGAATTGTTGTGAGAACCATCATTTGATGAAATGGAGCTTTCAAAGGTATTTACTGTAGCTGCAGCTGGAGGCAGAGGAAGCTCTACTTTTTTAACTCTTAGGGATCCCCTAGTGAGTTACTTCCACCAATTCCTGTAAAAACTTTTTTTTTCCTTAATTTTTCCTATAAGTGCATTAAAGGTCTCTGACAGTTCGTATGCAAAGGAGTCCTACCCATGCCTGTTCATAGCCTCCAGCATAACGCTAATTGTGAACCAAGGTTTCACTTCCTTCCTGGGGAAAGCAACTGTAACTGGACTATTTTTACAGATAACTAACCAAAGAGTTGTATAGCCTTAGCCCAAGCCTAACGATGGCTGTACTCCAAATCTGTAACATCGATACACGTCTGACCCAGCCAYGTTGCTTTTCAGAATGAGAGTACCAACTTCTATACTTGGTTATGTTACTTTTAGCCTCTTTCCTGAGTTGGAAACCAGACGCTGCTGACGAAGCCTGGAGTGGAAGCCGGGAATCCTGAAGGCCGGCATGCCAGCACTGCACTGCAAAAACTGTGCAATATGCTGATGAAATCTTTCCATGCCTTGCTCAAGGGGCTTAATTGCATGAAGGAAAACAAACTAATGCTGCTTCCATTTGTTTGGTGGTTCCAACTTGTAAAATAGGTCCGTTCTGTGGAACTGATGATCCTCTGCTACCAAGAGCTATCAGCTAGGTTTGGATCCAGCTACAAAGGGCCACAGCTGGTGTGGGATGAGATCCTATATTGCAGGATGTGCTGATAAGGAAATGAGCTGGGGCTGAATGAGCAACCTAAATTCTAGTATTTCTTGTGTTGTGTATGTTGCTGCGTATGTGTGGGAATGCTGGATGCTTCAAGACTTTGTTGCAACATTGTACATCTTCAGGTCACCACTTTGAATGCAGTTTGCCTCAGTGAGGACTGAAAGTTGCTCCAGTCCCATGGCTGTTTGGATAGCTTTTATGAGATGAGTTTGGTGGGTCTTGTACTGGATCGTGCATCCAATTTGATAGTGTTTTGCCCTAATGTTCAGACTTGGAAGGAGAAGCTATGTACGGCAAAAAGATACGCTGATAGGTCTGTATAAAGATGTTAACCCCACTCTGCTGTAGCAGTGCAGAAAGATTGGTGATTTCTTTCAACAGGGACGTCAGGCTGACTCTCCTCATTTGCAGTGGCTCCATCTCTTAGCCTTAGGCTCCAGTGTAAATAGTATAACCAATGCAATATGTCACATGTGGAGCTATGCAAAACACTTGTGGCAATATGCAAAACATCTTGCATGCTTTTCTTTTTAAAGAATATATTTTGCCTTGTGACTGCTATTTTTACAATTCTTAATTTCAAAGAAGCCTCCCTCAGGGGAGTATATCTTCTGGTTGGTTAGCATCAGAGGAGGAAAGGAAAGTCATGCAACTGATAAGAATAGAACTGGAGAGGAGAAAGAATGTRGTGGTTCCTCAAGGGAAAAAAAAATAGCTGATGTTTAGTCTGTTTAAAAGTTCACTTACCCTGAGAACTGTTTTTCTCTGTCAGTGTCATTTTCTGAGACTTTGCTCTGAATTCTGAACCAAGTGACCTCACTTTAAGCTGTAAAATCATCAAAATGCTCTGTATTACTGTCTGCTTATTTTGGCATGCCAGATAGCTAAGTCACTGAGGTACAAGCTCTTTTTAGGTYGTACTTAGGGGAACTTCCTAACATCTTACCTACTTCTTGCTTATGTTCTGTAATGTATATTCAGGTTTGGATTGGGTTCTGTAGGGGGAGGGGGATGTAATATTAACTCCGAAGTTATGTGTACAATTCTATTCATACATCATGCATGTACTTTGTATAGTTTGATTGTCTAGAATATTTTTGAGTGTGTATGAAGCTCTGAACAAATGAAAATAGTCTTCTGAAGCTACTGAGTTAAATTGACCAGTCTTCCTATGTGTGTGTTTGTCATGACTGACAGCAGGGGTTGATTTTTAGGGCTTTTCCAGCAATGGAGACATTTACATGGTATCTCAAGGAATTAGTGCTTCTCTGGCAGAGGCTTAGTCACTCTCTTCTGAATTGCTGTTTCTGTGACAGTTGCAGGAACTAAACCAGCCTTGATTTCTATCTTAAAATATGTTTTTTTATTATTTTTTTTTAACTGTCCTCCTTCTATTTAAAATGTTCATAGGGAGCTAAGAAGTTAGGGGATTTCCACAGATAGTATGTGTGGGTAAAGCATAATTCCTTTAGGAAGCCAAGCTTTAAAAAAAAAAAAGGGGGGGGGCACCATTTTATTCCAGCTACAGTCAGGCCCAGGCTCAGGAACCAAACTGACCATTTTCTTCATGTGCCTTTTTCTTTTAGGGTTTTCACAGACGTTCAGCAGGTCCTCAACAACCTGACACATCCCCGCTTTGTGTTCACAGACAACGAGGGAGAAGCAGACATCCTCTATAACTTCTCACACTTCAAAGACTATAGGTTGCAACTATTTCCCTGATGATGAAAATTATTTTTTTGCTGTAAAAGTTGTGTTCTGCAAGGCCTGTTTTTCCCCCTCCCCACCAACAATTTCTCTGTTTTGTAGGAAGCTAAGTGAGGAAAGGCCTCAGGTGATGCTGAATCAGTTCCCATGTGAGAACCTCCTGACTGTCAAAGATTGCCTGGCATCCGTATCTAGACGAGCTGGAGGACCAGACGGGCCAAGATGGTTGCCTCGTACTTTTAACCTCCAAACAGAATTGCCCCAGTTCATCAGCTACTTTCAGCAACGTGAAAGAAGGTGTTTCATATTTCTGTTCCCTTACGTTTTGTGCTTTCTTGATCCTACTTTCCTCAAAGACCAGCGGCCTCTGTTTTGGGATTGGCAACTATTCTGACACCCTGTTGCCACAGTTTGGGCTTGCTGCCTTTAGTTTATGTTCACATGAATTTTGCCTGAAAAGTGTGAGGTCTTTTTAGTTATTTTCTTTAATGAGAGTAGTAAAGCAATGCAGTTTGTATTTCAAACTTTGCCATGGTTTTAATCCAAACTTCTGCCTGTTGCTTTCTGTCTAACCAAGATCTTACCAGTAGCACTTAACAGATATACAAAGGGTCAAAATGTGTTTGTGACAAATGGTTGGTGGGGTTGCTTGCTTGTTTGTTTTGTGGGGAGTGATTTTGTTGTTTTTTTGGTTTGGGTCGTGTTTTCCCCCCCCGGGGACCAGTAACAGATGTTCTTGTTTTTAAGCCAGAGTGGAAATTGTTTAGGGTTAAAGTACTTGGGTTCTGTGTGGCTGTGAAAGTAGAAAGGAAATTTAGGGTAAGCCTAGAGCGGTTGTGGAGCTTTAGGGTTTCAAATTCACATTTCTCCTCCTGCTGCTGTGGAGGCTTGATGGAAAGTAAGATTTTTCTTTGGTAAGGGTAGGCATTAGGTACTGCTAGTGAAATAACCTCTTATACCTGGCATGAAGTGTTCTGGCTGAAAGGTTGCATCCTTGGTTGCTCTTGCTTATGCTGCCGTCTGTCAGGAGTTTCATTTGGCCATTCTCTGCTCTAAGGATTCTGTTCTCTTCACCTGGCATAACTGGGAGAGCATGGTCCTTCTCATGTGTCCTTAGTCTGGGATGTTTTAATTCCTGTTTAGTATCAAGAATTGATCATGTATGCCAATGTGTAGGTAGGGAAAAGTGAGAAAGGGATAGGAAGCTTTAGAGGGTCTGCTTTGTTTTAATTAATTTTACAAAGGCAAGTGCAGGGTCCTGCACCTGGGGAAGAATAACCCCATGCACCAGTACAGGTTGGGGGTTGA
>NW_020449008.1:277035-298655 GCF_003343035.1 Apteryx rowi | reverse complement strand
TGGAACAGGTTGCCCCGAGAGGTGGTGGAGTCTCCTTCTCTGGAGATATTCAAAACCCGCCTGGACGCAATCCTGTGCAATGTGCTCTAGGTGACTCTGCTTGAGCAGGGGGGTTGGACTAGATGATCTCCAGAGGAGATCCAACCTCAGSGATTCTGTGATTCTGTGATTCTGTAATTAAAGTTGCACTAATTTCAGCTCAGCTTATGCCGTTTATCCTGAAGCCCAAGAAGGTTCTCGGGATGCTTTCATAAATTAATTGAGGAAAGGAGGCCATCAAGTGTYGCCATGTCCTTACTCAGAAAGATGCATGGAATAAAGACCAGCACATTACCTGTTTTTCTTGAGGATCCTTCAAGGAATATTGTGCCCTTGAGATAACTAGATACTGGAAAGTGAGAAGATGGTGTGCTCTCCTTTTCTTTCAAGATGAACTGTTGAGATATATTGAATGACTCCTTCCCCAAGAGAGTTATGGTGCCATTTAAAGAGAATGTTTCGGAGATGTTATTAGGGAATCAACTTAGAAACTTGCACAGCCACCGGCCAGAATGTTCTCGGACACCTGGCAGAATGACGTCTGCACTGTGACCTACATGCGTTCATGGTAATACTGTCTGGTTCTTTGTCGTCTTTGAAGGAGTCAAGTGTTGAAAAAGGAGATTAACAGTGAGAACATGTTAGGCCCTGACTGGAAAGATCAGTGAGAGCTACTGTTGTGGTTTTGCCCCCTCATACCCAGAACAAGCACTCCCAGCTGTCTATCAAAAATCTTTAGTTCTTGCATTGTAGCCCACAGCTTTACAAAGTAGACAGACAAGGCAGTAAGTACATAGATCAGTTCAAGTGTGTGTTCAGACAGATGATTGAGGTGGATGCTTACAGGCTTTGGTGCTCTCTTTCTCTCTTTCTCAGAGGAGAAGACAATCACTGGATATGTAAACCGTGGAACTTGGCCAGAAGCCTGGACACCCACATCACCAACAGCCTTAACAATATCATCAGGCACAGGGAAAGCAGCCCAAAGGTTAGAGAGCATGCCTTTGAATGTGATTTAAAACGGGGTAGCTGAAAAAAATGTATTCATGGAAGGAGGTCTAAAAATATGAGGAAGGAAATTAATTTTCTTCAAAACACATGCTGGCCATAAGCATACTGTTTCAATCAGTTCAGAATTGATTTATATTTAAATCAGTCAGCTCCATTTGCTTCAGTGGTGAAACACTGTGGAGGCAGTGCGGAAGACACTTCTGTTCGTACCATAAGGCCTGGTGTTTTCTTATTTCAAAAAAATAAAACTTGCCCCAGCAATAAAGAATATACTCCAGTGTGTTGCTGCTTTAATGCTAGTCCTTCAGAAATCTCAATGGAAGATGAGTTCACATTATCCTGTAGTTACTGTTGGTCATAAGTTTCGGAACATTATTGCTTCTGTCCCCAAGTCGATTGTTATTACTGATCCACAGCTCTGCTCAGTGGCACAGAGCATTGCTTTTGCCAGCAATAGATGAATCATGGAGTCTTTTTTTAGGGAGTCTGCAATATGCAGTCATATATCAGACTGTCACCTGAGCTGTATTTCTGCTGATATGTGGACTGCATGTATTTTCTGGAATGTGGAAATGCCCAAAGAATTGCATCTTAGTTCTAGTTCAAAACAAAGTTAATTTTGTATATAATTTCTGTGACCTTATTGTTGTTTTTTTTAAGAACGAGTGTGTTCTGGCCTCTCATCCTCCCCCACCTCAGCACCAAAGGACTTTGATAAAAGATTACCTCTTTGCATAATGTCATGTATTCAWACATATTTCTAAAGCAAAACTGAAATGCATACAAAGATACCTTAAATCATCAAGATCTACTGACACTTTATTTTCATTTAGATTGATATATATTAACTGTGGGGTTTTTGGTTTTTTGTTGTAGGTAGTGTGCAAATATATTGAAAATCCAGTCTTGTTTCACCGAGAAGATGTGGGAATGGTTAAATTTGACATCCGTTATGTTGTATTGTTGCGATCCATAAAACCACTCAAGCTGTATGTCTATGATGTATTTTGGCTGCGCTTTTCAAACCGGTAATTACTTCCTTCTCCTCCTTGGACTGAAGGGTCTCAGAATTAAATCCGATGCCGTGGTAATTAAGGAGGTTTTTTTCTTTTATTGGTTAGGGCATTTTCACTTGATGATTTGCATGACTACGAGAAGCATTTCACTGTCATGAACTATGCTCCTGGTGTAATATTAAAACAGGTAAGCAAATGATCCAAAACATTTCCCTGTCTTTCCATTGTTAAATAATCTTCCACTGCCTTCTCTGTGGTTGTGGCCAAATAACCTAATTCACATTTACTTAAAGAAGCACTCAGTGTGTTGAAAGTACCCTAAGCAAATATTTTCCTAGACTCTTTCTCCTGTGGACCCCTAATCACCTGTGATACAAATCTACATCCTGAATATAACCCACGTTGATAGAAATCAGTAAAAGAATTATTAAAATGGCAGCTAATCATTTTCAAAGACTTTAGTGTAATTTTTTATAATAAGAAACACTAGAACAAGGAAGGGGTTCTGGAACTGTCAAATTCTCTAGTTCTCTACCTGCAAAAGCAATCTGTCCCATTTTTCAAGTCATCTGTTTGCTTTGGTTGGGAATGACTGAGTAACATTTGTTGCTAAATTGTTTTAGGTACATTGTGAAGAATTTATTCCTCTGTTTGAAAAACAATATCCAGAATATCCATGGACAACAGTACAAGTAAGTCAGCAATTCATCTTTCTCATGTAAAGCATCTATGAATCTTTATTTCTCAGGATGTGCCTAACTGTGCTGAAGTGGCTGATGGTAATAAGCACTCCGGCCTGCTTCGCAGGGGCTCCTGTGCTTGAGGGGTTACACTGGCAGATTAGACAGTGCAAAGGCTGCATTTATACACCATGGCATATTTAGAAGAAAACAAAAGATCAGCTGGTCCCCTCTTTCGTGAGGCGGGTGGAGTTGTTTTTGTTTTTAATACGCCACCAGTGTAATATCTTTGAGCTAATAAGTCCAGAACCTGGTCCCTATTTGTTAAATTAAATCCTGACTTTGAGACTGCAGTGCAGAATTTCCAGCTGCTGCCCCAACCTTTCTGTTAGAGTTGACCTGAGCCCTGTCACTGCCTTAATGACTCTCACATCAAAACAGATGGTTCCCTAATACAAAGGCATATTTTATGTCAAAGAGGAAGCTCCAAATTCTACCGTTCAGTAACGTATCCTGGAAGGCAGATGACGACTCTCTCTTTGCTCTTCAATAATTCTTGAAAGAAAAAGCTGAATGCAAAGAAATGGTTCAGAAATGCACACAAAACTGTTGCAATGTTGCCTGTTTATTAGGAGCCAGAACATGCAGAAGGAGTGGTAAAAGAGCACTTATTTCTGCATATGCTTTCAAAAGTAAATAAATTACCCAACTGTGGGTTAACTTCCATAAATTAATTTGTATCAGTTTTAGCTATATCCTGGTAAAGATACCCAGAGCACAACAGGTTTTGCAGCATTAGATTTAAGTTCTTTTACAAGCAGTGAAAGGGGAGAGATGGGTACAAAGTACAAAAGCCAGACTGCAGTCTACCCAAAGTCATGCTGTGTACAGAATACTAAGAATTACACCACTTTTCCATTTGCAGAGAGAATGGTTCACTTCAGCATAGACTTCATGCTAAAAATTGCCCCGTACATTCTTTCTGTCTTATTTCACTTTCACATTGGATATCTGATTGTTTCCGGAAATATCAGTGTAATGTCTGCTTAAACTCTCCATGTCCCCACCACCATCACCACCCTTTTTAGAAGGGGCTAACTGGGTAGAAGATTTTTCTTTACAATACAAAACAAAGCTCAAAAGCAATGTAATGAAGAGGCAAGAACAAGTCAAAACTTTGGAGCCRTGCTCCTGGTATTCACAGAATTTTTCTGGATTTTCCCTCTCCTTTCCTCTACGCATAAGTGTAATACTGTACATAATGCCTGAGAAGGGATTTAATTCTAACATTAAATGCCCTATTTTCAGGATTTCCATAGTATTTGTGTTCTTAAAAAAAAAAAAAAAAAGTTCATGGATGTTGCCGGGTGCTAAGCACTTCCACAGTGTTGGTATTTGTCTGAATGCACACTTTGGGCTGATGCTGGGTGGATTTTCATCTGTTGGCTAGTGTAATTTATGCAAGCACTTTAAAAAGCTTCATGAACGAAATGATGAATGTTTGTTGCTTTTATAGAACTTCTGTATCTCATTCAGAGACCTTTTCCTGTCTTTAGGCAGATATTTTTAAGGCTTTTGCTGAATTGTTCCAAGTTGCTTCAGCTAAACCTGCACCTCTTGGAATCTGTGATTATCCATCCTCAAGAGCAATATATGCCATTGACTTGATGCTTAAATGGGACGCCAGCAGAGATGGTGAGAAGCTCCTTTCCTTGAATGTTGAATTCATTTTATTTCCATACCTTTTTCTGGAAACTTATTTCTTGTCTGAACTCTTGCTGTTTTTCAAGCAGAGTGAGCTGTGTGATATCGGTGCCTCCCCCTGACATCAAAGCATATCTGGAGTTGCGGAGCTGTGGGGTTAGAATCCGCTGCACAGCTTAATAACAACAACGTGGGGGGAGCAGCTAACTGCGCTCAGCCATGTCCTTGCCTCCCTTGTGCCTCTGCTATTGCCATTCTTGGCAAACAGTCAGGGCAGTGGTACAACAGTCTAGTCACTCCAAAAACAGCAAGTTTCCTTTTCCATTTGTGGTGGGAGAAGGTTTGAAATGTCTGTCTCTTTACAAAAACTTCAGAGACATCTTACTGTCTTACCGAACTCTGGCTTGGCCCAGTGCCTTCAGAAGGCGCAGCTGCTTATTAAAGCAGACAATGGACCGGGTTCACCATTTCAGTGCTGTTGATGTCCTGAGGACTGTCACTCAGTTGTGGCCAAGTTTACATGTGCCTAAGTCTCTGCAAGAAGGTGCATGTGAAGCTGCTTTCAGGCTGGTGCCACAGCGTGGCTAACCTAGAGTCTTTCTTCCAACCAAAGTCTTGGAGGACTGGTAGCAAAATTTGCCAGATGGGGTGAATTTTTTCTTACCTTACCAGGAGGCTCAAAAATGTGGTCTAAGCATGGCCCGGGCCAGACATCTACCTCTTGTTGGTAGAAAAGCAGCAGAGGCTCCAACACAAAAAGGACTGCCGGGGGCAGTCTTCGACAGAACCAAGTGTACTCTTTTCCTGTGGTGTGCAGGACATGACAGAAGTTTGTTCCTTGCACCCATGATTGCTTGAGGGAGTGACTAGGTGCTGTATGTTGGTTGGGTGCTGCCTGTGGCTGATTCTGTAACTACTGAATCACTTGCGTGGAGTGAGGTGACTGCAGCAGGAGATTGCAAGTTTCTCATCTCAGAGTGGGTAGTAGTGTAGTGGCTGGCATCCTCCCCTGAGAAATGGGAGGTACAGAATTGAGTCTCCTGTTCAGATCAGGTGGAGCAAAGGTTTGAATATGTCTGCTACATCGACATTGGATGCTCTGTGAGCTACATGGTTACCTCTCCTGTGGTTGTCTTGAATGGGAGAAGCAGATCAAAGCAAGTCACCGATATTATCAATTCCAAGAGAAGGGTTGTAGTAAAAGGAGTGAGCTCACCTTGCAGCCCTGGCTGAACAGGAGCTGCGTAGGTCACCAGCCTTTTCAAGATCTTCAGGGCATCTATCTTTTTTTCCCTGAAGCCGCAGGGGGCATGGGTGCCACTGTCATGGCTGTGATCCTGTAGTCAGTCTGTGGACAAATGGGTTAGCTGCTGCTCTGCAGAACAGAGCATGGCTTACCTGCACATCAGAAGTTAGTACCCTCAGCTCAGTGGTCTCAACACCAGGCAATAAATAAAATTCCTTGTTTCTCTTTGCACAGAATGCATTTGATTCCTCACTCTCTGAATTGCACTGATCAAGTTTTATGAGAAAGTTAAACTTTCTGACTTCCTTCTAGGAGTAAGATGAAGTGGCAGGTGTGAGATGTTTGCTGGAGTTTAAAGGAACCAGGACTGCTAGAACTAGAGAGGTAGATATATAACAGTTTTAAGAAAGGAAGCTTGGTACCCAAACATGAAAGGAAGAGCAAACCTTTCTGGAAGATGTTTCAGACTACATCAGGCAAGACAGTTGTATGGATATTACATTGCTGCAAATTCTCATTCTGAATGAGGCCTTGAATTAGTGTAGTGATTGCAGAATCTGTTGGATATATTCTCTGGATAACAGTGGTAGATGAGACCTCCCTCACCCCAAAAGCAAACACACTAAAACAGATTAAAAAAAAAAACAAAAAAACCCACTTGCTTGGGTCATAGAAGATGGCTGCTTTCAGCCATTTTCCCTGCTCTCTAACTTAAAGACAGGTAATGATTCAGGATCTAAATATAGCTTGTATTAAAAGGCAATGTTTGTGTTCTGCCTTCCAGGAAAAAGAATTATGCAGCCTCAGATCCTGGAGGTGAACTTTAATCCTGACTGTGATAGAGCCTGCAAGTACCACCCTACCTTTTTTAATGATGTCTTCAGCACCCTATTTCTGGATGAACTAGACAACTGCCGTGTGACATGTATTGTCTAGGCACAGGAGGCTTGACTCCATTTACAAAATATGCTTAACAGCAATATTTTTGTCAGTTCTATGAGCTGCTTATGCAAATATCTTCCTATACTGGTAACCCAGGGAAAAAAAATGTCATATCAGAAGAATATGCATATACCATATACTGTATTGATAATCACTTTGTATTTTCCTTGTCTTGCTTAGTTTTATATTATCAATTTGTGTTGACCAAATGTCTTGTTTTATTGAATATGGGAGACCACAAAATAGAATGGTAACTGGAACAATTGACTTGTTTCTCAGGTAGCCCAACTCACGCTTGCTGGGAAACACTGTACAGCTTCTCTCTGTCGACATTAAAATTATAATTTACTGAATCATTTTGGAGTTAGTCTGCTGCTTTCCCCCTTCCCTCCTCTGTTACACAAAGATCTAAAATGTTTCAGTGCACAGGTTGAGGTGAACCAAGGTATTTTAAGGTTGCATATGTTAAGTTCAGCATGAATCACATATATGAAGCTTGATTACAGAAAAAGTATTTAGTTAAAGGTCCTAGTATTCTTCCAAAATCTACTCAGCAGTTGCTGAAATCTGTGTGTAAAGTCATTTGGTGACTGAAGTCGTCATTCTGTTGTAGTGTGATAGTTCTGAGTTCTCTGATTTAGCAAATGCTAAAACAAGGTGGGAAAGACAGATCTCCTGTTAACTGTCAGGCATTTCATTCCCTTCTCCCTACACAAAGATGAAGTGAAAGTCCTCCTCTTTAAGGAGGAAGGCAGACTAACTTCCTTAAATAAAATACTTTGCTGACTAAGGACAGAAAGATAACTGCTTTTGCTAAGAGAATAATACAGTATTTCAGTGCAGTGAACCACTAGGCTAATGAGATGGAAGATTTGATGGCTCTTTTCATTTTTCAATAAAAAGAAAAAAAATTAGGAACTGTGTACTGCTGGCTGTCATCCTCAGCCTGCCCCTTAAAGAAACTAGATTTTTGAGAAAAGATCATGTAAGAAGTGGGAGGGACACAATGTCTAGAACAGCAAGGGAAGGCAGAAGAAGCCTGGAGAAATGAAAGGGATCTGGGAAACTGCTAAACTCCAAAGCAATCTTTGGACTTAAAAGTTGAGAGCCCAGGACAAATGGATTGGGGGAGGGGGGCAATTTCAAATTAATCATCCCTAATCTCCCCTCCCTCCTCAAATGAGGGTAACTGGGTGAAACTTAGTGACATAAATACAGCTGAAGACTGTTATGTATGCAGAAGTTGCAAAAGTTCTGCCATCCATCATGAAGTGTATTAAGTAGGCAGTATTTTTTTTCTAGATAGCTGCAGCAATCAGTCTGCTCTAGAGCAAGATGCAAATATAAAACTATAAATGCTCTAAACCTTGCTTCTAGTATGCACTAAGTTATCCTTCATGTGCTCAGGAGGGGAGAGGGATATTTTAGGCTATTTCAGGCACTTAATATGAGTACTTTAAAATTGTCTTCTGCAGGCACCTACTTCTTTCCACTTACTGAAATGGACTGGAAGGGGGGGGGGGGGAAATCTGTCTTGTGAAGATTCAGTCACTGTGTAGGTGGGGCAGAAGAGAGCTGGCCCAGACAGCCAGAAGCAGCACTGACAGCCATATCGAAGTCTCCTGTTCATGAGTCAGAACTTTTAGACTCCTAATTTAAATGCAATTAAAGAAACACAGGTTAAGCACTTGCTGTAGATAGTGTGACTATTCCACCTTTCTACAGAGAAAGGTTCAACTGTGATGTAGAATATAGTAATAAGTGCTTGAGACTGGACATAAGGGGACACATGGTGGTACTCAGCAGATACATTTCTGGCTTCTAGGAGAGTAAAAGGCACTTCAGGTAGCCTGCCTGCAAAGTAACCGAAAGCAAGTAACAAAGTGACTGTGGGCCTAGAGTAAAGGGGAAGCTTTCCCTATCACAAAGGGAACATTGATGTCAGCTGTAACAAACCAGAAGAATGACTTAAAGTAGCATATCTGCAGTGGGACCACAAGCTGTGGGCAAAAATAGTCCCTGTTTTCTTACACCCTTAGACAAAAGATCTTCTTATCTAATAGGACAGCAACAGCAAGATCCGGGACACTTGGTTCAACCTATGTCATAACATTCGCTATTATAACCCTGAAGAGAAGAAACCCGTGTTTCTGTTTTTAAACAGCTGAAGTGAGAAGGCACAGGTGGGAGATCCATCGCAGCTACAGGGCCCATGCAGGTACTGCTGTAGTTGCAAATGGGCAGCAGACCCATTCGCRGCCTGGCAGCTGGCTCCGCGCTGGAGGTCTAGTGATGACGTGGTGCTGCGCTGAGGGTCAGGGCAGGCACTTCCATCTCACTGCTGGGCTAGTGCTGCTGGTGATGACTCAGAGGTGTGTGCTGAGGGGTGCTGAGTATTTGGGTGCTCTCAGTTTCTGGCTGTGTGTGCTGACTTTGCTGATTTTGTCTTGCCTACTGCAATGGTGAGAGGAGATGAAGGGGCTATCTTTGAGGCTASAGCATCCCGCTGCCTTTAGCATCTTTCTGTTCAAAACTATTTAAAAACAATAAAAACAGAGAAGCAAATATAGTAAGTTACATGCAGTTTAATACATTTAGCTGACATTTAGATTATACTATGCTTTAAAGTAGGAAGGCACAAATTGTGAAAAGGATCCCATCTTAAACGTTTCCAGAGTACAATGACTAGAGGACAAATACCTGGCCGCTCTAGCGAGATGGGTGCTTCACAGCACTAAAGCACTGTCTCATGGAAAACATAGGAAAGATTCAGGCCATAGTCATGCTTGTGATTGTTCGGAGCAGCTTTCTGGAAGCTGTATTAACATATGGCTTGATTTCTACCTCTGAACATAGTGAAGCTGTAATTTGTGCTCATTTTTACTTAAAACACTGTTGTCATATAAACTGTAATACTATAATATAGAAAACTAGTATTTTTTAATCACTACCTTTTTATTGTGCTATAAAACTCACCAAGGCATGCACCCCTTTGTGGCTTGTCTAGTAAAGACACATTTGTTCTGAACAAGTACTGCTCTGTCAAATAGTAAGTAGCAGTCACTTTGTCTAATGGCATTAAGTAGTTCAGCTAAAAATACAGGAAGGCCATTTAGAAAACGCGTTAAAAAAGATCTTTTGGCTGATGTCTCTCTCCTAAGAAAATTCTTTATTCAGGTTGTTTCTTGTTGCGATTGTCCTTCCAGATACGGTAATTGAGCGCAGAAGCCATGGTTAACCAAGCTAAATAAGGAACCATCAAATACGCTGCTGTTCTGTTGATGTTATACCAGGAAGCAGTTGTAGCTGTTGCTGTACCAGTGGTGAGTAGGAGAGTCACCAACCCCTGAAACACAGAAAGGTACTTAGTGTTATTTGATGCATTTTCTTGACTGGACAGTATTTGTATGGCTCTTTCCAAGTAGTTTGCATTGGCTCTGGCACTTGTTGGATCCCTCTGTGAGCTGATTCCTTCTCAGAAAACTAGCCCTGCAAAAAAGAGGGTTTTCTGCTGACTTAGCGAGTTGAATTGACTCACAGGAAGATCCAACAGACACAAACAGGCACAAAAACTGCATCTGGGAGCAGGGGAGGGAGAATAAGATCCCTCCTGCCCCCATTTTTCTGGCAGCAGGTCGTATTGGCTATAACCCCTGTGTGACTTCGAGCAAGTCACTTTGCTAGGTAAACTTCCCCAGTCTTTCTCTGTCTGATGCTGCCTGAAGAGATGTGGCATAGATGAATCAATGACAGATTGCAAAATGTTCCACTATTACAGTGTTACTTGTATATTTGGTGAACCAGGCAAATCATTTTTATTTTTATTACTGTTTAATTTTGGAGGCTATCTTGTTTCTCTTCAGACTACAGAAAATTAGTCTTGTCTAATATGGATACCGATTAGCTGAGTAATGTTATGTAACACTCTTATCGCTGCTGTTTGCCAAAGAGGTACCTAGGGACTTTGCTAAGGCATAAGTGTTTACTTTTTTAGTCACGCAAAGCTCTTATCAAAAGGTGACAGAAAGAGCTACTTGATATCTAAACATTTAATGATGCTGTAGATAGGTAAATTCTCTCAGGTGGTTGCAGGCATGCATTGAAGAGAATTTTAGATAACTATTGCCCAAGGCACATGCTATACCAATTATATGAATCTGATTCATTTTCAAGAAGAAAAAAAAAAAATACAACCCCAAACTTACCCTTAGTATCTTGTAAACGATAGCAGAAGTCTGTGCTTAAGAAACTTGTTTTTCCACTTACCCATCCCATTTTGTGAGCTCCAAAAAATATGGGAGTCCATGCCCAGTTTAATGCCAGCTGCCCTGCATACAGACCCAGTGGAACCACAGACTTTTCATTGAAGCCCCCCAGTTCCTTCCACACCAGGTAGGAGCCATATCTGAAGAAAGCAAACGTAAGGTGTAATTCTGTACACTGGCTAGAAGGCAACTGCAGTCTTGGTCAAACTAAATGACTTCAGTGTAAGGAGTCTAAATTCATTTGGAAAGGAAGATATCCAGACACTGCCTGGCAGAATAACCAGCTGCAAAGGGTTGATCATATGCTGCAGACAGCAGTATGGAGAGAAAAATTCCCCGTGCTGCCAGAGCTCTCGTTTCTAGGTGCAGAGGAGCAGATGACCTACTGCATTTCAGTCTTTAAAGAGAATAGCATATTGAAATGGAAGCAAGTCTAGGGCTTGAGTAGAAAAGGTATCTCTAAATAGTGAAGAAACTTATTTCAGTAATGGGAGATGATGCTTAAAATAGAAAGAAATGTATTTTCAAATGGAGATACGGGAGAAGATATGGGAATGAAATGAAATGAAGAAATGAAGATACGGGAGAAGCAGGAATTGAAGTGGGAATGGACAAAATGAGTTGCAGCCCTAAGACAGGCGAGTATGGTGTGGATGGTGTTAGAGCAGAAGGCATCCCATAATCACATTTCGGAAGGGAGGAGACAAAGATGAGGGGAACAAAGATTTCAGGATTTCCAAGGAAAGAATTAACAGCAAGGAGYGCTCTTCCTGTTCATGGGATCCTGGCTACTGAAGGATCTTCCAGCCGGGTTGGAAGATTTTGAACAGATCTTCTTCATGCCACCAAACAGTTCACCGGAGGGGTCCCAGAATGAAAGCTGCCAAAGACAAGAATCCTTTGGACTTGGGACGTTTCCTAATGCGAGGTTTATTTTTTGCACTGAAGAAGCCTGAACAGAGCAGGGAGCAGTCGCTGCACAAGACTATCTATTTTGCTCTTGTTTGACTTTCCCTTTAGGCATTAGCTACATTTCAATCCGGATGACTGCACAGCCATTCCAAGAGACAGTGCACTGCCCTGGATAAAATGCCGCCATCCCGAATTATATCCCCATTTCAGTATTCGTGCACAGAATACAGACTCCATCTTGGTAGCAATGTGAACTGAACTGTGCGCTGTGCCGGACAGCAGGGGGCTCAGACGGATGTCAGCACTGGAGCAAAGATGGAGGCCAATTTTTAAGCATTATTTGTTTTAGTAGCAAACATCTGTATGCATATTGCAGGAGTTTGTCTTCACTCGTGTGTCATATAAACAGGATGTTTTTTTCCTGTTTGGCCCAGTTAATAACCCAATATTGCTTCCTGGCCATTTCTTTCATAAGGACTAAACCACGCAGCTTTGATAGCTTGGCAGTTTGATTGCACAAAGTAGATGGTTTGGGGGGGGGGGGGAAGGGGGTGCTTTGTATGGGAGGGGAAGGATGAGAAACTTCACATTTTCTCTTCCTAAAAGGCATCAGAACTCAAATCTGCTCCTAAGTGACTTAAAGAGCTCCAGTACGTGCTTACAGTTGTTCACAGATCTAACTTTCATTTCAGAGCAAGATCATTGTGTACAAGTCTGCTAGAGAACTAAATGTCAGAGACCATCATGTAAGCTTATTATTTCTTGCTTTCAGTTATTTCTTGCTTTTAATGTATTCAAGAGATTCGAAAGGAATGAGATGTCTTGATCATTCCAAGGAATGTGGGTGCGTGATGGGTTACAGCAGGAAAGGACTGGTTATAAGCACTGAGGAAAAAGACTCAGGTGCTAGACATTTGGTACATAACCTAGAGCACCCACCTCCGAATATACTGGTATTCTGATATTGTCAAAGTAAATGACCAGCTGTCACAGTTTGGATTTTTAAAATGTTTAGCTTGATATCCAGGTTTATGATGAGGAATCCTCAGCCACGGGGGATTATAATTTGTGCAGTCAACATGAAGGAAACCCTTCAAGGAAAGGCAAGGAGCTCTTGTCTCTTTGATAAAAGGCATCTTTTATCGAATCATAGGGCAACAATGTCCTGATTCCAGTATTAACTCCCCAAATATACAAGAGGGAAGAATAATTTAAAAAAATACTCTGTAGAAGAGGAGAAAGAATACAGACAGAAAAGGGGGCACAGCACATGAGGCTGCAGAAATTACAAAGCTTTTCTTGAAAGAAAAGGAAACCAAGAAGAGAGAAAGTGTGAGAGAGAAAATTTTGCRTTCAGATACATTTTCAGACATACCACATCACTGCTGTATTTTACATCAGACCGCGGTATTAAAGATAACCAGCGGGGTGACAATGTAATCTCAGCTTGGAAAAGAGTTGATCTCTCTGAAACTTTCTATGGTTAAGCCAGTGCTATACACGAGGTAGGAATCACTTAAAATGCAGTGGCATAATGGAAGAGATGGCAAGGGTAGGATGTAAAATGCATATTGTGGCCCCTAAATTATTACTATTGGGTTAGCAGCAATGCATGTTTTATAGCTAGGAAAAAGCATGTTGAATCTTGGCATATAGCTAGTTCTTAATGAAGAAGTGTGGGAGGGAAACAAAGCATCACTGCATGCTTGGCGGCTGCGCCAGCCTCTGTTCAGGCTCCAGTAGCAGCGGGCTACCTCTCCTCTCCGTGGCACTGCTCACGAGAGTTAATATAAAAGCACACTATGTTGGGGGGGGGGAGCTACTTCTGGAGCAGCCCATGAGGAATATTATAACTGCCCGAACAGATGCAACGACAATCTCCAGGGACAACCTACCTCCATAAATGTTTTTGCTACATCTTATTAAAAGTAACAGGTGCCAGAATATAGTAATATTAAATGTTTAAGCTACCTGTGGGAATGGTATTTGGCCTCATGATATCCTGTTCATTTGACAGTAATTGCTGTATTGTCAGGTATTTTAAACTAGCTAAATAAGAAGGCAGGCGCTGGTTTCACACATTTAGAGTTTTAGAGCCTGGCACTTTTATTTGAAAAGACAAGTACATTCGTTTTGATTTTGGCTTCTTTTAATTGAGCTGTTAGAACAGTTCCATCCCAATCCCTTTTTTTTTAATTTTAAAACTACTGAAGGACATATGTAGAGGAAATCCCGGGGCTGCCTAGCTCCATCACTGCACAACTTGGCAGGTCTCCCCCTCAGAGTGAATGAGGAAAGCTAATTAATGGCAGCTTTTCAAATGCCTGCTTTTGATGTGCATGCAAAGCAGTGTCCTATCAAACCCACGCACAACTCCCAAAACATATTTCTACCTGCTGAACGGGTAGCTTGACACAGTTTCTTACAAATATAGAGCCACGGGAATACAATAATACAGTTTTCTGAGCCAGCACAGTACAATAAGCAACTATGAGATCAGATACGTGCCTTAATACAATGTGAAAAACATACCCCATAGATGTATAGAGAGTTCCCCAAACAGGAGCAAGCACCCAGTTAGGTGGATGCCAGGATGGCTTCTGTAGAGATTCATACCACACAGGGATCTCCCTTTTGGTGATTGTGCCTCCTAAAACTCCTCCTGCATGGGGCAAGAGTGTGAAACCCACTGCTGGGACCCAGCCTGGTACCACCTCCATTGAGATGGTGAATCTGAAACAAGCACAAACGTGTTGACTGGCAAAGTGATTTTAAAATGAAGCTAGAAAAACATTCCATTTTTAACAGATTTTAAAAATATACATGCATGTAGGATCTGATCCACAGCCTAGTCTTGTCACTAAGAGAGACTGCAGCTGAAATTAATGGATCTTGAATGAGGTTCACTGGACAGTATTTATCACCCTACAGGAACCTATCACTTACATTCTGTTTTCCTTGAGGCCTTCAGTTCCCTCTAAGCCTTGTGCAGTAAGGTTAGTGATTTTTACCTACATAAATATTCCCCCCCATAAATAAGTAGGCAGAGGAACAATGCAGTTTGATATTATATAAATTGCACTTGGAAGAAAAAAATCCATTAAGAAACTTGTATTTCTGTATTCACCAAAATAGAATGGTCTCAATGGAACGATATAGTCAAGGGCAAGGAAAGAGCGTGTGCCAGCTTACCTACCTGCAAGCAAAATAATTTACATAGACTGTGTATGCATTTTTAGCCTCAAAGGATGCAGAGGATGATCAGTGGCTAGTAAGACTGAGGTGATAAGTTACAAACATTTGAGAAGCTGCCCCAGAAAATAGTAGAGAGGAGAAAGAGAGGAGAGACACTTAAATGATGTTTTGCCAAACAAGGAAGGAGATCTCCATGGATAAATGGGGAGTACACCAGTGGCTTCTTCATAAGGTATTCAGTCAGTTGTCCCAATCTCAGCTGGCAAGCCCATGACATGTACTCAGTTAAATCTGCCTACAGAAACAAGACGAAGTAGATTCCTTGTTCTGGTAGGCTGAACTGCTTTACTTTGAGCACAGGCTGCAGTAAAAAGGGTAAGCAAGAAAGCAGGAAAAATCTCCAGAACAAGCTTTCTGGCCAGAATCCAAAGGCTACAGAGGATCCATGTTTCGCTTGCTGAAGTGTGAGCAGATTAGAGGGATGATGAAAAGGGCAGAAGCGAAACATTATTTTTCAAATATACAGTAGCCAAATACACCCAATTCCTGTTAATCTGTTATGCAGCAGGGAGAGACAGCAGGAAGGAATCATAAAAGATATTGCAACAGCCCCATGAAGCAGAGGGGAAAAAGCAACTGTGAAAGCCGCAGCAGGAGCGAACACCAAGTTTTGGAGCAACCAGCATGTCAGAGGCAGGTCCAAGGAAAGCGTCCRAGTGCGGGGGCTATTGCCTTGCCCTATGTTTAAAAGCTTTCGCTGCTATAGTTATGTCTGCTGGGATGAGGAGGCAGGAAGTGAGGAAGAGGAAATCATACTTTTAACAGCTGTACTTAAACCAGCAGGAAATGGTGCACAGATGACGTTATACAGGCACAGTTCTGCTGGTGCCACGGATTTTGCTTGGAGAACAGGTATAAGTGTAGCCAGCAAGAAGGCTCTCTTGCATTGAGATTTTTGTCCCTTTACTCAGGGGTCTGTCCATACAGCCACGCAGATTTAATAAAAGAGATTTTGGTGGCTGGGACCACAAGCCAGATTGCATGGGATCAAGAGRAAATCCTGGTGATAGAAGCAGGGCGAGATTTTGAAGGCAAAACAGAGTCTGGAGGGACTGGAAAAGCATGCAAGCTTGGGAAGTTTGCAAGGCGTGAGCAAGAAGGGGCAAGCAGGCTGCTGGGCGGGAGGCATGCCTGGGGAGGGCCGTGGCAGGGGAACAAGCAGGAACGCGCAAGAAAAGACGGCAGACAAAGTGGTGGGACGGTCAAAAATGGAAAACAAGAACGAAGGAACAAATTGAGCACAGGAAAAAACTGGAACTAAGGTTGGGGAGAGGAGGAAGAGGGAAAATAAAGTGCTAGTCTCCTGGAAAAGTATCAATTAGGTCTCAGGGTGGAGGGTGGACAGCAAGGAAGGGAGGCAAAAGGCTGCAGAGCTCGTTGCTACAGTCATTGCTGCCACGCGTCCTGCCTCATCTCTCCTGCGCTCCATTTTGCCGGGGTGCAGAGACATGAACGCGTTTCTCTCTGCCTAGATTTGTAGCATTATTTCCCCAAGGGAGCAGACGGGCTCCACTGCTTGTCACAAACACAGGCAGCATCAAAGGCTCTGCTTTTATTGGGATGGGGGGAACTTCTGTGTGCAGGAGCCACCAGGTGTAATGGGAACAAGAGCTCCTGGCACAGCAGCCTCTCTGGCTGCCTTCAGCCAGGAATTCCCAAGGGGTTAAATTAGAAATTTAAAGCGAATAAGACCTCACCATTTTTTACCCTGCTGCCTTTGCTGCCACTGCTGACAGAACGCCAGGCTCTGTTTTTACACATGCTGTAAAGTGCTGGTCATTTGTGCATCTCCACTGCGGCTGTCAAATGCTAATAAATTTAAAAAAAAGGGGGGGGGGCAGCAGGACTTCTATTTTATATTGGGTTATTGTGTTTTATGCTTTGTTTGGACATATCTGTATCAGGGTGGTTTCTAGTATGTATTAAGCAACTGGACTTTGTCAGGTGTCGTTTCTTCTGCCAACTTCTCCTCAGGAAAGAAAGCCTGAAAGTGTTTTGCTATCTGAAAGTGCTAAATGCTATCAAATAGAAAAAATACTCTTCTGTTGCAGTTGTTAGCGCATAAATGACGTAGTGGCGAGTCTGTCCCTCTGCATGTTGGGGGAGGAACGCTGAAAGCCACATGAGGACGCAAATCGGGCAGGAAAACAGAAATGGGGAAAACAAAAAGCAGGGGAACAGGGAAAGTAAAGCTGCACATGAACAGGAAAGGGGAACAAATAAAAGCAAAAGGTACTGGTACTGGCTTGAATTGAATGTTGGCATCCCATTCTTTTGACTACTATTACTACTAGTTATATAGTCTGTTTTCCAATAGTATTACTCAGTATTTCACAATGCTTGGCAAGTCCTATCTCTTGCATAGTACCAAGGAGAAAGAGGTAGAGCAACATGTACAAAGGCATGCGGCAATATCAAAATGTGCTGGCAGGCTCTGCCTAATAGACCACAGCTGTTGGCAGTGGGAATTCCTGTATTTAATTCCCAAGAAATTAAATACCAGTATAAATTTGCTATTAAAAAAAAAAGGCAATAGCTAACTCAGGGAGCAGCACTAGTTGATTTTGGAAGAAGCTGTGTCCATCTTTCTCCGGCTACTTGGTGCAGGTCTTGCGTGAGAGAATAAATAAGAGACAGGGATGCACTGGACATTCCCCTTAGCAAACACACAAAGTAGCTCGGGGTGAAATGGCAAAGGACAAGTCAGCAACGAAAGCAGTGAGAAATGTTCGAATGAAAAGAAGCAGTATATAAAATCCCAGGGTGGGGGTGAGAGAGCGAGAAGAGAAAAATAGGAGCCTGCATGATACACCCTGGATTTCAGAAAAGCTTGTGCAGATAAATTTCTGCTACGACCTTCCATCACATGCTGCCTCACAACCCAGCCTTGCCTTCAGTGCTCCTTCAGTGCTGTTTACTAAAGGCCCAAGATGTTTTTTGAAAGCAATGTAGTCACAGAATATATAAAAGACTGTCAGCCCTGACTTTCTTTTAGTGGAGTATTTTATCCAGTATAATTTTAATTAAACGCAATGCTTATAGGTTTAGGCCTGTAAACCTTGTAAGTTTGTATGTTTAACTATGATGTGACAACTAAGATTATTTTTTGCAGTGAATAATACTATGGTATTGTTTGTAACTGCCTAGGGAATTAAGTACTTTGACTTCCTGATGGTTGCAGAAGCAAATCTGGGGACAAAGGAAGGTTCAGAGCTACTGTAAGTCAGCTGAGGTGATGGGGAAGGATGAAAGGATACAACAGAAAGGACTGACTGCATCCTTCAGCCACTTGCTTTCTAGGCTTACAAATGTGCAGGGACTACATTTGGAAACGTCAGACTTTAAAATAAATCAGTTTTCCTTTACTAGTTTGTTTTGCTTGATGCACATGCTGACTTTTTAGCAAGTGCCACGCATCTTATCACCAAATAATTTCCAGTATTTGCACCAGCGCCTCTGGCTGCATCTGTATTACTCAAGCTACAGATAATTACTATGTTCCCAATCGTGTCCCAGCTCGGTTTCAGGGCGAGATCCGGTTGCATAATGTTCTTGCACCCCAGTTTTCCCACTACAGAAACCTGGGTGCGTGTGCTGGACGGTACCTGCAGCATGCCCAGCAGGCAATCTTAACACTGCCGCTAAAAGCCACCATGGTTGGAAAGCTTTTCTCCCCACATGCAACTTAACTTGCTCATTTCTGTTTCTACCCCTTATCTCTGCCCTGCAACATTTCCTTCATCATGCTGCCCACTATCTGCTTAGCCCTGGTCTGACCTCAGGCAATTTCAGCAGTGCAGTGTGAGGGCTGCAGCAGGCCAGTTTGCGTTACAAACATGTTAAAATAATTTCTCTGGTACTCAAAATAGCCAAATTCCACAAGGATGGCTCCAGCTACATAAGGTAACAGGAGAAATAAGGAAAAAAACCCAAAACCATCATACCACAACCTGCTGCCTAATGGGCTTCTATCCTTTTGCAGGCTGTTTCTCTGTGGCAGAGTAATGTGTACAAAATCAAACATAAGCTTTCCTTGTTCTTCCCCCCCTTCACGGCACACAAAAAAAAGGATGCAGGGGGAGACTAGATATGGCGTGACAGGAGGAGGGGGTTGGCTTCAGCCCGATGAGAAATGAACTAAAACACCTCCTAGCTTCCCCAGGCCCTCCTGGGCTAGGGAGCCGGGCTCTGAAGGCAAGACAGGGACTTTCCCCCTCGCAAGCCTGCGTGTCCCTGGAAAGCGTGCAGGCCGCTGGAAGGAGACAGAAAAAGGACAGCTACTTTCATTGCATCGGTTTTGTATCCCTGTTCGGATAAACCTCCGACTAATCTCCTCCTTGGGCAACTCGGTGCTGGCTACCACATCACATGGGGTTTAAATGGTAGATACCGCATTAAAAACACAGAGGAAAACATCTTGGCAAGGCTGAAATACCCAAGGAGTTCGGGAATTGCTAGTCCTAGCCATTTTGAGGTAGAGAGAGAAAGTTGTGAAAGTACTAATGGAGAGCGAGGGGGTTCCCACGACATATTCTCCCCCTCTCATCCTCTACCGTATATTTTTTGAGAGCAGATAAATTTCTACCCAGGTATGAGGTGCACCATGCAAATTTTCCAGGAAGAAAAGGCTCCTTCATAGATAGCTGTCAGAAGAATTAAAAGGTGTGTTTTTAATTTGTACTGACAAACCATTTACATGTCTGTTGTGGCTCTATAACTCATGGGAAACTGCGACACTAAACACAAAGTTATGAAACAGGCTGTAACACAGAATACGGCTACCTCAAAAAAGCAGTCTTATCTTTGTTATATTAATCCTGATGAAAACCTATAGCTATTAGGTATATCTTTCAGCAATAAGGGAGTTTTATAATCCTTTTTATAAATAGAATTTATAAATAATATATATTTACATAGATAATATGCATACAATATAAATGTCTGTAACAAAATGTGTATATTTATGATATGTATTTATAAATAAAAATAAAACTGATGGTATTTGTTTAAGGATATAACGTTATATAAGCATATTCATCATGTTTAGAGGCATCATAAATCACACTACCCAGGTCCCACTTCTTTTTAAAACAGCAGAGCACAACCTGTGCAATTAAACCTATGATTTATTGAAGTGACCAGATTCACATACGGGGAACAGAAATGTCCTGTAAAACAAAATCTTTCCAAGTTACAATTGTCTTTGTTTCCTGCTTGATCTCTTCTAACGTATGTTTGTCTAAAATCCTGCATGGGTGGCATATCTTAAAGCCGAAACATCCTTCTGCCCACCTCTGTTCAAAAGAGCTACATCACGCCCTGCCGTGGACTTTTCTTCTTGTCAGCCCACCCTCTTTGAAAGTGCCATCAGTGCCTCTTCTGAAAGCATTCGTGTCTCTTGGGCATCCCTAGCGCCCACACTGCCCAGGCCTGGCTCTTCTCAGCTTGCCGCTTCCAACACAGGACAAAGCAACATCCAAGGGTTGCTTTGATAGTGTTTCTCACTCACTCTCCTTTTGAGTTGTCCTGAATGAAAAGCCAACRGCGTTTCTTGCTGCTCCGATCCATTTTTATTCTGCTGGGTTGGAATAATACAGTTTCTTTCATTAACTGTTTCATTAACTGCTCTGTGAAGACTGACTCACTGCTTGATGCTGTTTTATAACCTAAGTGATGCAAACCATTGCACAACGGCAGCTCTGGCACGCCGGCTTCTACTTTTTGCTCAATAATCCTGGCGTTGGGCGCTGCGATCAGTACACTACGTTTTGCTCTAACTTGTCTATTAAGCATTACGTGGAAATACAGAAAGGCGAGCCCTTTCCTGTACCCTTAAAGAAACGCCCGACTAAGAACAGGAGCAACTTCCAATGCCACCAAAGGACAAAACCTCCAGTCAGATACCTTTCCGAAATAATCTGCGCTCAACAGCACCGTGCACAATACGAGGCGGCAGAAGGCAGGGGATCAGGGCAACAGGGGGAGAAGTGGGACCTGCTGCTCGGCCCTGCACCAAGCCTTTATAAATGTAGTACAACCATGCATATCAATACAAATACATGCAAATACATTACAACTATATATATTTCTATATAAATACAACCGAGTACCCCTAAACAGTGTTTACTATCCAGTGCCTAGCGCTTGCAGCCTATCCCAGCTCCTTCTTGTGAGATGTATATATATTTCACAGTATATATATGTATATAACAAATATTTTATGCATATATATATGTATAAACTATATATTTTTATATATTTTATATGTATACAAATATATTTACTCAACTTCATATATGTGTGTGTATATATTATATCTATAATTTATAATACATGATATAATAAACATATATATTATATATAATATAATATATATTTTTTATATTTTTTTTATATATATATATATATATATACACACACACAAGAAAGTTGAGACTAAATAAGACCGTTATTAGTTGTGTCGCTGTTAACCAGCGGAAAGTCCCCTCTGAAAGGCTTCCGCGGCTCCCCGTGAGCCCGTCGCGCCGGGGTCGGGCCGGAGCTGCCCCCC
>NW_020449008.1:224935-276495 GCF_003343035.1 Apteryx rowi | reverse complement strand
GTTCGTGGGGATGGGCCGCGGGCTGCTGCGCTACCCCCGCGCGCGCCGCCTCTTCCGCGTGGCCGAGACGGTGCTGGGCTACGACCTGCTCTCGCTCTGCCTGCGGGGGCCGCGGGCCGAGCTGGACCGCACCCGCCACTGCCAGCCCGCCGTCTTCGTCGCCTCCCTGGCCGCCGTGGAGAGGCTCAGCCACCGGCAGCCTAACGTGAGCGGGCTGGGGGCCGGGCCGGGGGGGCCGGGCCGGGCCTCGGCGGGGCCTCACCCGGCCCGCTTGTGTCCGTGCAGGTGCTGGAGAGCTGCGTGGCTGCCGCCGGCTTCAGCGTGGGCGAGTTCGCGGCGCTCGTGTTCGCCGGAGCCCTGGACTTCACCGAAGGTGCTGGGGAGACGCTGGCGCGACGCGATGGAACGCAATATCTCTGCCACCCCTTCCCTCCTGTCCTCTTGCTAGAGGGGAAAAAAATACATATATATATTATTATTTCTATTTTTATTTTACCCTTCCCCTGTCCCATTCAATATGTACTTTGCATTAAAAGCATTGTGCATAACGAGAGGCAGCTCCTACCGTTTCTCGCGCACAGGTGCGAAATGCGTCAAAACATGTTTGCCGAGGTTGATGCTCACTTAGCCTCTCTGTTTTTTTTGTTTTCTCCTTCTTTCTTTCTTTCTTCTTTAGCACTGTACGCAGTGAAAGTGCGCGCTGAAGCCATGCAAAAGGCCTCGGAAGTGGTTCCCAGTGGCATGTTGTCAGTTATTGGTCGCCCGGAGGCAAATTACAAATTTGCCTGCTTGGAAGCCCGTAAGCACTGCGAGTCGCTGGGCATCGAAAACCCCGTGTGCGAAATTTCAAATTACTTGTTTCCAGACAGCAGAGTCATTGCAGGACACTTGCAGGTATTACTTCAGGATTAATGCCCATTTCATTGCTTTTAACGTTTCGTTTTTTAAAACCACTGCTTTGTCGTACTATGCAGCAGTTAACCTGTGTGGTCTCAGTTGGGCCAAACAGAAGTACTTGATTTGTGGTGTTTTTCAGTCTGTGCCAGGTTGTCGGGTAGCGGAAAGGATTTTTTCAGCACAGTAAGACCGGCGAGGTTGTTCTTGTCATGTAAGAAAGACTGTCGCTCTTCTCTCTCTCTTGTAGGCGTTGGAGTATTTGCAGGAGAATGCCCGAAAATATTATTTTACACGTACAAAAATGCTTCCAGTCAGTGGTGCTTTTCATACAAGACTTATGGAACCAGCAGTAGAGCCACTGGCTGAAGTCCTAAAATCCATTGAGATTCAGAAACCGCTGATCTGTGTCTATTCTAACGTCGATAGCAAAAAGTACATGCACTCAGATCATATTAAAAAATTACTAGTCAAGCAGGTTGTTTCCCCTGTGATGTGGGAACAGACCATGCATTCTGTGTATGAAAGGAAGCAAGGAACGGAGTTTCCTTACACTTACGAAGTGGGGCCTGGGAAACAGCTAGGAGCAATTCTCAAAAAATGCAATTTAAAGGCCTGGAGGCAATATGAACATGTAGATGTTTCAGAAGATGAGGAAGAAGTGGAGACTTAAATAACTTTTTGAGAAAAATCCATGTGATTTGTTTTTTTTGCTTAGTTTAAAAATAACTTAGTGCTCCTGAAACAGGAAGTCTTAAATATTAGTGGCTTCTCGTGGTGAAAAGAGCACCACGTACATAATTGCAGTGCATATTTGCCTTCCCCACGTGACTGCTCACATGCCTCTGATGTGGAATAGGAGAGCAACTTGCAAAATTTGGCTTTTCCCTCTGTGTCATGACTGCAAAATGCCAATAAACCTGCCAGTTAACGTTCTGTTTGGCCTTAATCCTGCAAGCAAGTTCCTTGTGTGTGTGTGTGTATTCAAATTGAAGTCAGTAGGCTTTTTTGTCTGTTGCAAGGGTCTTCTGCATGGATATCGGTGTAGAATTGGATTGTTGGATTGCATTTCCGGATTATGGAGTGCCCTTCACTAGGATGAAGGGTTCATTTAGTTAAGCCATGGGATTGTTATGACTTTCGGTACACTTATGTTTCTAACCTCTAAGCTCATTGACTGGTGGGACAAGCATGTGTGTAAAATTCTTTTATTTTGTCCTATAATGCTGGTTAGCAGTTGGGTAAGGCAGATGATGTTAGGAATATGGTTCTCTTAAAGTAAAACTATAAATAAAGATTTTCTTGGTATTTTTAATGCTGTGAGGTGTATGATTACTGGAATATAGTCCACAAATGGAAGGAATTGATTTTCCCTCCAATTGTTTAGTGTCGTACTGGTTGTGCTAAGTCACCAAAGTGAGAAGCGTTTCACTAAATGAATGAACTTATCCAAAATTCTCCACCTCTAAAAAGGTGCAGGACAGCCCTGGGAACTTGAAGACTTTAGCAGGGCTCCTTCGTAGGGGGTGAACTCTGTAGTAACGATGTGTCAGATAGGGAGAATTTGAATGTTAGTATTTCAGTTYTCTGTATTCACGGCGGTGAAGTAAGGAAAAAACTTAGCGAATAGTATTTATTAGGGGATCATGTACAAACAAGCAGATGTGAGTGACCAGAAACTTCAACCTAAACTTTTCTGTCTTACTTTTCTGTCTTACTTTTGTGGGTTGTTTTTTTTTTTTTTTTCTGGTGTAACATTTAACACCCTTTTAATAGCAGGACACTAATTTTCCACAGTTTGTTATAAAMCAATTGAATGTGTATGAGAAGTTCAGGACAGCTTACTTTAAAGAAACTAAATATCCATACAGCTCTTCAATAATTTATTATTAAATGCAGATTAAACTCCAGTTACAGTATTAAGCATCTAATAATTTCACCTTTCTGAAAGGGAAAGTGAATTAAACAATACTGCTCTGAGCTATGATTGATTATTGGAGTGCATTACTGAACAGTTCTTTTGTGAAATTGGCCACTGATCCTACCTTTTAGTACAAATTCCACTTTTGGCATGTATAAACATTAACTATTGGTAAAATACAGAAAGATTTGCCAGCTTAATCATTGGACAGGCTGCCAGTTAAATGTTGAGGTTACTGTTTAGAAAATAATTTCAGTGAAGGTTTTGTTACAGATAATGTGTAATTATTCAGTAAAGCATACCAAATTTATCACTAAATGGTTACAATAGCTCAACTAAATCACACCTTGTATTATTAAACACCGAATTACATGCTGTGCTATAAGCATCTGACTACATCTTTTAAGACCAAATGTAGTATCAGTGACTTTAAAACCATCTTTTATAATAGTTGGAACTGAGTCTGACAGCTGCTGTCACTAATTCTTAGTATAGCATTTTATAGTTTCTGATCTTTTTTGTTTGCTTGTTTTTCTATTTAACAGTTTCTAGGAACTTTGAAGAGCTATACTCTATTATACTCTTTCTGCCATGTACGTATTTTTACTCATCTCACTTTACTGCACACTTTACCTGGACTAAAACTCTTTGGGAGAAACATGATAAAAACTTCTGTCAGCAAATGCAGAATACTGAAGTAGTGTTTGTATCCCAAGAGTGTCATACTTGCGTAGGCCCTGTTTAATTAGGGGGAAGAAAGAGCAGTAGCCACTGCACTGTTCTTTGTTTCTCTTCTGTGGAGTGTTTGATTTAAGCCTAAAGAGCAAGCTGCTGCTGAGGTTTTCTCAGCAGCTCTTTTCTGAGCGCTGTATGTTCAAAAACGGAAGCCAAGTCGTATCATACTCTTATGCTGATGTCACAATTTATATAAACTAAAAAGTATAAGGGACATCTTCATACTTCTCCTATAGCAACAGTATTCAGTGCTTTCTTTCATGTAGTGTCTGGTAGTACGGTGTCACATTAGTGTATGGCTGTAAATAAAAGAAAGGGTGTCTCGTGTTATAAAACTTGCCTGTGGCTAGGTGGAGAACAGCATGTGGAGTAATTAAGGATGTTGGACCTTATTATTCTATCTGAATTTCTTGTATGTGCTTACTGATCTGCTCCTTCTGCTTCTGGAAACCGAAGGTTTGAGTTGTGAAAGTCAGTACAGTTCTCTCACCTAGGAACAAGCAGAAACAGGATGTGAAAAAAATCGGGTGCCATAAACTCTGTCGCATGAGGAAGCATGCAGTAAAAAGAAATGAATTTGGGTCTCCTGAGTCGTGGCGCAGAACCTTAAAAGACTCTTTGCTCAGCTCCACGTGTGAGAGAAGACTCTGGTCGTTACTGCTCACTGCAGTACTCTAGTCTGCAGTCGTTTTTGCTGCAGGTCCCATTTGCATTGGTTCACCTGTTCTGTTGGTATGATTGCGTTTTATATTCTTCAATGCTGTGTTTTGTACCTTACACGCTAGATGCCAGACTTCTCATCTTTTGAGATTGAAAATATTACATTATTGACTGCAATCCAAGAGGGTGAAAAAGCACAGTCATCCCATACAGCTTTCAGATAGAATAGGTAGTGTAGCAGTCTCCTATTTGTAATTGCTTCCCTGTGCATAAAGATTATTTATCTAGAAATAAATGAAACTATTTTGTGTTGCTAGAGTGATTCAGCCAGGAAGAATCATACTGTTGGCAGTTGGTGGTTTTTATTACACTTGCGTAGATTGTTTATTAGATTCTCCTGATAGGAATTTCTACCCTTCACTAAGTAATAAGTTTAAAATATTTTCTATCATAGTGATAGTATGGAGTTAAGCAGAGCAGTCACTTCACTGATGAAAATTTGGTCTTTGTTTTTTGGTTATGTGGGCAATTCAGTTTGCCATCTTCTGGCCTTAGCAAAACTAAGGCACTAAGCATGCTAAGCCTGCTTTTCAAAGAAAGTAACTTGCATACCTGTTGCTGAATGGGAAATCAAATCTAGGGCATTTAGAAAGAAAGATGCCATATTTTTGGAGAGACTAGAATATGTGCTGGTGCTTGAATGTTAGGGGTACKGGAGCAATCGCCCTCTAAGCACCTTCTTTTTGCTCCGCATTTCATGTCAGTGTAAGTTGTTTCAAAATCTTTTAACATAAAGTGGTTGAACAAATTATTTCAGTTTAGCCTTTTTCTTTTTCTTTACCCAGAAGGTTGGGTGGGTTTTTTTGGGGGGAGGGGGTGGGTACGACGACAGAGGGTTAGGATTGTAATGGGATTTGAGTGCCATTCACAAAAGAGAGGAAATACAGTTCTCGGCCCCCTTAAACTTTGCTGGACTGGACCATGCTCTACAGTGAAGAAAAGAGTGGTTCAGATTCCTTGTCCGATTTAAAGGAGAAACTTGAATTTGAAACTCCCACTTCTCAGAAGAGTGCTTAAATCACTAGGCCATTAACTGCTGTGTTTTCCTCTTTCAAAAGTATGTTAACGATAGTAGTCACTTGACGAGACAGGAAGCAGGTATCCCCTCTTCTAAGGGGAATGCCCAAACCACAGCGAGGTACTTTCATTTTCTCTCACTGAGCCAGAGGCTATAACTGTATACAGTGAAAAAAACAACTTCAACAGCAAAGACTAGGGAAGAGGCACCCAAGTGTACTGAATGATTTGGTGCAGTTAGGGCATGTTTCTGAGAGACAAGAAACCCAACTGTGTCCTAATTACTGCTTTGTGGATGAGAGGGGATGACACCTATACCATCTTCATTTTGTAAGTTGTACCCAAGTCTCCTTTCAGAATTTATTTCCCCCAACCACATGCCTTCCAAAAAAGATTGGTGTTGTCCAAAAGCTCTTTCCAAAATCAAACAAATTCTGATTTTTCTGGGCAACTTAAATTTTTACTTCATCAAGAGGCACAGAAATATAAAATCTATTAGTGAGTTTTTGAGAAATATTGGAAGGTTGAATTGAGTGGACAGCAAGTACCAGTCCATCCAACTTGATTGCTAGCTCATCTGAACAACTCTTCCTCCTCCCCCCCCCAATAAACTATAATTTTATAGGCTAATTTTACTTCACAAAAATCAAGTAAGGCCTTCCCTGTAGTATTAGATAACAAAGAGAATGGAGTGTCTTGTCTCGTAATTAGCATGTGCAATGGCCCAATCTTGGAAAATTAAGTAGATAACACTGGAAAATAGTTGAAGCAACAGTTTAATTCATAAAAAGTATTATGATTTTAATCTTTACTATTGCTTTTACAGTGTTAAAATTTAAAGGATGACCAGCATTCCTTCAGTCTTCCCCAAATCCAGAATCTTTTTTTATAAAGTTGTTTATATGAAGTAGACACTCTATGTTGCATTAAAACAAAACAACAAAAAAGACAGAAACAAACTTTCCAATCACCCAGACTCACATTTCAAAAATAGCAAGTCAGGCAGTTATCCAGCAACAACCTCATATTATTTTAAATGTTTTTCTTTTAAAAAAAGGTATGAAACAGCAGTGACCCAGCACTAGCCTAGGTTTTAAATATAAAAGAGATTTTTATCAATGAAAATTTTAAAAACAAACCAGCTGCCACCACCTGGGTGTTGAGTATATTGGTCAGAGACCAGCAATGACCTCCTATTGCAATTCTCTGTATTAATTCTGCAGTCCATAATTTATGGTCCACCAAAACGCAACAACAAGCAAGGCTGCAGGCACCAGCTTCTGACACACACACCTGAAAGGAAGCCTACAAATCTGTGGAGAAAAGGGAAGGTAATTAGAAATAACAAGCAGCAAAAAGATGGCGCAGAAAAGCTAACAAGAATGCCTGCATGTAAAGTTAGTGTTAAACTGAGAAGATAGTCAAGTTCCTTTCCAGAAGCAAGGGCTGGAAATATCAGGTTCTAGTTTTGCTGGTCAGTAGGTGGCTGTTGCAGTGGCATATTCATATCGAAGTGCTAAAGACTCCTCAGCTCTTCTCCAGAATATAAGATGCAACCCCAGTTTTAACAGTCCCATTTATCCCATCTAGAATGTACTGCTACAGCTTTTTATAGCGAAAAAACTCCTGTCTGCAGGGAGCCCCAGTGATTTCAGTGGAACTTTGGCATTTGTTCGATTCTGTTTGCAGACTTTTGGCATACGCTGTGAACATGAAATTTCAGTGTTTAAAAAAAAAAAAAAAGCGGGGGGGAGGCAACAAACTAAGGAGTAAATCCAAACCTAGAATCGCGTTATGTGCTTTACTCCTTGAAGCTGACATGGGAGCTAGGTGTTGCTATTGCCTACTTCTCAACAAAAGGAGTGGGAGATAAGGGAGAGAACATACCCAGCTTCCATAACCAATGATCCTCTTAGTCCAGTTATTGTTCAAAAGATTCCCAAAGCTTCTTATAACACTTTTAATAATATTCCATGTCTGGAAAACACTGATAGCAACCCTAATTAAAAAATAAAATAAAAACAAAAACAAACAGCATGGGGGTAAAAAATTTATTCTAAAGATTGAAAATAAAATACCAAGGTTTAGAAAATTATAAAGAGAAACCCAAAGCTCCAATATGTTCGTTCTTGTAAGTCTATGGAGTATACATACATGTGTATTTCTATAAATATTTAGGAAGAAGACCTAGTAACTTAGCTGGAAAAAAGACTGGAAATTTTGCAGTTTCTTCTGTCCACTGGTTAGATAATTGGAAGTCAAGAAATATATGTAATAATAGAAAAGTGATAAAACGCATATTATATTTTAGTCTACTTAGTTTCAGCATCTCCTCAACATTTGTTACACCTGCCTTTGTATGAAATTTAATAACTCGTTTTTAGAATTAATTGATCRCCAACATCACATAGGAAAATGTGCAGCAGATCTCCTGAACTGCAATCTTGCGCCTTTGCTCCTGTTTCGAACTAAGAATAGTGCAACCCAGCAAGTGCTGTTGATCTTTAATGAATCAGAGTCCAGTGTAGTAATATAAAACTAACGTGACCACCCAGCAGAGTCTCTCTGCAGCTTATATCCAGGTTTACTGAGATCCAAGTTGTATGTCTATATGCTATGTTCAGGAACATAGATGTAACTGAATCACCTTCTTTTGAGGTCTGCAATAATTGACTTTCCTCTCCCCAAATCAAGGAGAGAAAAGAGATGGAATTGCACTTGAGTATATTTAGGGTGCAGACAATAATTATGTGTATCACATTAGGATGTTACTGCATGTCAGTTAATCTGCAGCTAATAACCACACAGGAGAATCCTGCCAGCTCACAGCAAATAAAAAGCAATTCAAACTAGTTTAGCCACCTTTGATTTATGTGCACTGCTAGATTATTTAACATGCACTAACCTGTTAATTCCTGAAGCACCACACTTACTARGTTGCAGGCCTCTCATCATTCAGTTGTGCTTAAAGGCACAATTTAACCTAGAGAAACTACTGTGAAACCTTAAATACTGAGAAACCTTTTTTTAGATCTCTCAACTGTAAGTGGCTTGAGTCTATGGAAACAATTTACATTGTTCCTCCTTGCAACACAAGCTGAAGTATCTGTTTTCTTAGGTTCCATATGAAGCAGTAGTAGTAGGTGCAATACAAAATTTTCACTGTTGGCGCAGAAACATTATTATTTGTCTACCTATGGTGAATACTAAAAGTACGCAAAGACTGACAATATCCAATAACATAACTTACCCACGTGCCAGGTGAAGCAGTGTATCTTCAAACTTCCTGTTGTATGTTCTGTTAAATTCATCCCCAATTACTGCCAGCTGATGGCCAACCTGGATAGCAGAGCTGTAAGGCATTCAGGATGTGTGTGTTAGAGGAAAACATTGTAACACTGATTCTTCATAAAGCTCTCTGCAGAGGTTAAGCACAGTTATTCCACTAAGAGTTTGACCAAGCTGGGCATGTAAAAACTGAATGTTCAGGGTTTGGGGTTTATTTGTTAATAGTTTTATTGATTAGACATCTTAGGTTCATATTTACACATATGCAAAAGTGCTCTGATTTTTTCATAAAGAGCTGCACATGTTGCACTTTTGAAGAATCGTGTTGCTTTTTTAGGTATCTATTTCCTTTATATTGGGCAATGGAATTCTGGGTTATTTTTTTTTCCAAAGTCAAAATATTGAAACATCCTTCAGTTTGGATGTCTCAAAATATTTCATATTAAATAACTGCTTGCTTTGTTGTCTAACTGATTTACTCCAATGATTTCCATGGTGAAGTACATTTCTCCAGCTACTGGGTGATGCTAGAGTACTATCTGAACAAAACACAAAGTTTCTTAGGGCAGTACTGGGGCATACAGGTCCTTGGACTACAACTTCTGTGAAGCACAGCAGCTAAGGAAATTGTGCTGATTCCAAACACTGTTTAGACTTCCTTAATGAAACTTTCTAATGAAATTTGGCTTCTCTTAGGCATGCTTCCATTTTTTGGTGGAAAAACAGTATCAGATTGTATATTTTTAATCTGTTGTACTTCTGTTGAGATCTCTTTATGCAATTTGCTGAACAGTAGGTTTAAGAGCCTAATTCTAGAGATCTGTTTAAAAAAACTTGGGATTGATTTGGTCAGTCAAACAAAAAACAYATAGAAAATAATTTTCACAGACATGGAGAAAGATAGCCTCTGGACTCTTGAACTGGAAAAAAATGTATGTACAGGATTACACAGGAAAAAAAAGCAGCTCTATCAGTTTGTTATGAGAGGCGCCTAGAGAATTATGTAAAAATGGCTTCCTCAGCTGCTTGTTATAACAGCTGGGTTTCTAATGAAGAATCACATCTGCGTGCTTGTGCATTGACATTTAATGCAGAATAATGTTATGTGATCAGCATTAAGCACTACAGGTTATCTACAGTTGTATCTATTCTATTTTCAATGCTATCCACCGATTATTTGGCTTAGCAAAGAGTCTTCTTGAAAGTCTGGAGTTTTGTACTTGGGTGTGAGAGGGAAAGACAGAAGGAGCATTAATGCAGCATGATACCTGATATTAAACTCCATTTGCTGTGTGGTGTCTGGAATTGTTAGGAGGCTGCTGTAACTTTCCTCTCCTGGTGCTCCGCTTGAGTAGCTGGAGAGAACAAAGTGCCTGGGAATTCTCCTTGTTTGAGACATCTTATTCTGAAAAAAGATATCAAAGACAATCCCATGATTTCTTGTAGTATGAACTGTTTTCATTTTAGATAGAAATTGTTTAAAATATTGAGTTGCCCTTTTTAATTTTCCAGCCAGAATGCAAGCATTGCTAAGATGACAACTATTTTGAGAGTAGTCAAAGGAAAGTTTCAGTGAACCAGCAGATGTACAGCAATTCAAACATGCAGTATTTAGATTGCTACTTCTTTATATTGGGTCGAAACAGCCTAGAAATTGGAAAATCTAGATAAATATAGCTTATGTAGATAAGTATAGTTTCTCAGTAGTTTCACTTGGTACCTGATGCTTTCCTACAATGTTTGCAATGACTTGCCTAGCATCAAATCACTCCAACCAATTCGAGTTGTATGTAAAACATACAACTCGAATAGGATTTCATAGGTCCTTAATTTAGTTCCGAGTTATATGCCTTCTTCGGTTGGAGTCTGTCACCCTGGAGGTTACAAGAAACTGACCACAAAATTAGACTTTAGACGTCAATCATGCAAAGGTTTAAATGTATTAGTAATTTTCCAAACCTATAAGTGGACAGTGAGAACCAGTGAAATCAATGGAGCTGCCTGCTCATATAGTTGGAAAGTTATTCACAACCAGTAGCCATGTCCTAGCATGTAAGCTTATCATAGGCCATCGTCCTGTTCTCTTGTGAAATAAACGGCAAAACTTAATGGGTTTCAGCATAAATGGTGCATCTCTTAATACTTCTAGTGGGTTGATACACTTTCCTGGAAGCACTAAAGAGGTTCAGTTCACCAACAGCAGAGCTCAGAGTAGAGCTAATGTTTTTGTAGTTTTTGAAAATGTTTTTATTTGACTTACCAGCAAAATGACATCAGAGCTGTGCAACAGGATTATTTAAGACTACACACACGCCCTTGAACAGTTAGCACTCCTCCTGCCCCTTGGATATTTACTCCTGCACAATTGCCCCAGGGAGGCTCTGCTCGCTGTCTTTGGGGTGCCTGAGCATTGAACGTAATGACAGGCTTCTGGATATGCTTAATTTCTGCCTGGCATATTTTTGGCCTGCTCTTTTATGGTGCCTTCAGTTCCCAGCTACATCATTAGAGAAGTAATTCCTTCTGTTGATGGAATGATCTTGGAAAACAAAGGCTGGACTTTCCCCCGGGCTGGATTCCTTTGTCCTTTTAAGCACACTCTCAATGGGCCAAATAAATAGAACTTGCATAAAATATTTTCAGAGATGGAGCTAAACAAAGCAAAAGGTATCTATCTGTCATACTGCTGCTTGCAGTGCATTTTTTCTGATGTGTTTATGCAACACCTAAACTCTATTTCTTCTAGTTTTACACTTGGGAGAAGATTGGGGCTTTTGTGCACTGAGGGCACCTTGATCTTCTTTCAATATTTAGAAGAAATCTACATTTTCCACAAAGCAAAATTGTTAATAATTACCTTGTATACATAATTACATAAGTAAACACACTTCCATAAACTGCCAGAAACTTGATACTATATAACTGAAAATATTCTTGGTTCTACAAAAGTGAAGACTCCTCTCACTGCCATTTAATGTGATTGTAGTTTTGGAAAAGAATTATAAAAATTAGTTTATGCTCAGCTGATATCAGCATATGTCATGTAGATTAAAGTTAACTATTATATTTTTTCCTTTGTATGGTTTCTGCTCTACCTGTATAGATGCTGAAAATCTACTATTTTAAATATATCCAATTTCTGAAGAGCTGTATAGTTTGGCAGTTACAGACAGGAATTGGGATCAGGCATTCTGAATTTTATTCCAAATGCTATTAATGAGTTGTATGACCTAACTCTGTTCCTGAAAGAAATACCACACTCCTTTCTCCCAAGGAGACACCTGTGGATTTCCGCAAGAGTGGCAGAATCTAGCCATATTCTACAAGATAGTTAAAAGGCTTAATTAAATAAGGTAATCTTAAAAAAAAAAAAAAAAAGTTTCAGGTGCTATATTTGTTTCAAGACATGCTTTATCTGGTTTTAAATGCTTCTTTTCTCTGTTACTGTATGTCCTTCTCCCCAGTCCAAGCAAAAATCAAAAGAAAAGGGTTATGTCCATACAGGGACTTACAGCGCTCCAATACCATATCCGATTTCCAGATACCCTGTCACCCAGAGACTTCATAGCTCTTAACTGGGGCAAGGCTCCGTACATACCATGCAGTGAAGCTGTTCCACTTTAAATAAACCCATATTCACTGGAGCAGGTACTTGAACTGACTCTTCCATTTGCTGGGTGAACATCTAAACCAGCAGGTTCTTGGGTGTAGTGATGATGAGCAGCTGATCAGATTCACCCAGGTGCATCCCTGTCTATTTTTTGTGCAAAGTCTGACACAACACATACGCTATTGCAGTATGAACTGGATTAAACAGGACAGCTCCTGATCTGAGAACTCCACCAGAGCTCAGGCCTGAGCTTCAGGGGGTCCTGAATGTCCACGAATGATAAATTAGGAATAGCTGAGCGAGGTTTGGAGGATCCGAGGCATGCCGAAGTACTGCATTTGGACATCCAAAGAGTCAGTTCTCTGTATGTAGTTCACCCCAATGGACTGCATAGAGAAACAGTCAAAGTATGCAGTTTTGGACTTTTAGAAATTAACCCAACTGTACTCTCAAACGTACAAAGTAAACATCTAAAAGTGTAGTGTTTTTCTTCCTATATGGTGTGGGTATCACAGAGAGAGTCGAACAAACAGAACCTGTTGATCATGTTTCTTCAGGGTTTACAAAGTTATTAAAGGTCTTTAGGAAGAATACGAATAATACAGTAGATAAAATGTATCAAAAATTGGCATAAGAAGTCAACCGTCTATTGCAAGTTTATACTAAGTATTCTTAGACTTTACATTGTGAAAATTTCTCTAAAAAAGGTATTTTCTTCTTTCTTTTTTCCCCCTTCATTTCTAGAATAGATGCTAGTTTCAGATTCATAGAGCCACACAATGGAAACGTCTATATCTGTATGAGATGAAAACTGAGTTCTGAAAAAGACCTATAATAAGTCAATGCACTACAGAAAGCAGACATGTAAACAAACCATACAATCCCACGACAAAAGCCCAAACTGCAACATATGCTACTTCACACCTGTTATGATAATACCTTCCTCCCACAGGCTAAAAAAGAAACTGTCATGGCTATTAGCTCATGCCCTTCAAATTCAGCCACAGCCTGCTACGCTGTTTTTGCCAACTTATTTGTCTCAACGCTAGAGTAAGGAAGATCTGACAAAGAGGGGATTTATAACGGTATTTTATATAATTGACAGTGTCGAGGCAAAGGCAGTCTGACAGGGCTGCTGTGTTGAAGATATATGAGATGCGTCTAATTTAGTTTCAAAGCAAAGCTTAATAGTTTCCTCCTTGGCAACTAAGGACCAAGTTGAGGACCTTTACTGCTTTTTCATTATTTTCTTTAATGAGTGAAAATAGGCATAGGTGTATATAGACGTATATGTGAAAGCTGCACTAATACTGGCCTGTTTTGTTTCTCAAGTTTGGATCCATACAGAGTTGGGCAAGAGGAGCTGCACACTCCATAGACTCTTCCGATTCCCCAGAGCAGGATGTATGATCTTCTCATCATCTGTTTCACGCTTTCCTTTTTTCTCTCATTTATACACAAAGAAAGGCCAAACTGAATTTGGTTGATAGAAACCAGTAGGTTGTAAGTGTGCATGAGCAATAGCTTGTCATGTAGCTATCAAGGGAACATAAATCTAATCCTCCCAGCACATCCAAGAAAGAGAAAAGCGGGATCCTAATATAACAAACAGAGAACATTTCYAAACTAGCATACAGATCAAAAAGCTTGTTCTTTTTTTTAAGTCTTTGACTAGGCAAACTTAAAGCTTAATTTTAATGATGAAATGCCTTCAGCAGAATGAATAATGTATTTCAAGTTAAACACATACTTAATGTTTTGCTGAATAAGGGCCTAACTCCAAATTAAGAAATCCAGCCCTCTAAATGTCTGATGATATGGAAATTATGGCTCTTTATCAATATAATTGTGATTGAATAATGAAGCATCTTTGGTAGGAAGAGTACTTTGCCTCTTTACTTCGCATAGTCAGTTTTTTCTATTTGTGTTTTTTTTCACCTAGCAAAAGGGAACAGAAAATCTTTTTCTTGAAAAAGAAAAATGTTACTAAACCAAATATACTGGCAGGTGAGTTGAAGAAAATATAGGTCCTGCAATTTTCTTGTATTCAGTTTGATTAGATTTGCTGTGGTACTGTTTTTTAAGAAGGCACTCACAATGATCTTTCAGTATAAGGCACTGCATGCAGTAACTGTAGCTTATGTATTATGTTTATATATTTTATTACACATATGTTTATAATTTATATTATGTGTAATTTATATCTTATGCATACAACTTTATGTATTTTATGCAGCTATCACATGGATAAACTATTCAGAATTACAATATGTGACTTAGTATGTTTTAAAGATGGTTATGAAAGTACTAAACTACTACTGATACTCTAATTCCAATATTAGGACTCAAAATTCCCAGGAGCTACCTACATAAAGATTGCCAGATAGGATTCTTGCCCTTTATCCCTGAGGTATCAAAGCATATCTCAAACTGTTTCAGATTCTACCAGCGGCCTATGCAAACTAAAATTTAAATGAAAAACAAATAGAGGCTTGGTTGTTTGCATATATGCCTTCAATCCATAGCCAGCTCTTCCAAAACATGACATCATCCTCCCTGTTGCAAATATAAATCTCTATTCCATTTTACAAGGACAAGGTCTTTGATAAGATGACAGGAGATTAAGACCTAGTTAGCATTACAGAAAAACTGGTACATTGGACACTCAGGGTGAAATGGCAAGGAGGAGTAGAGTCTTTAACACCCCCCCCTTTCTTTTTTTTTTTTTTTTGGCTTTTCTATGACCCCTGTCAGAATTACCAGCAGCGGCTGAAGAAGTTATTGCCCTCAGCTGTTGGCTCTCCTCTTTGCCAGTGTAACTGCTGAGGAGCAGTGCGGGCAGGCCAAGCACAGCGGTGAGTCCCAAGCCACCGTGTCCTGTGCCGTGGCCCCGAGCCCAGCTCCGGCGGGCGCTGCCTTCCCAGGCAGAAGTCCTGAGCAGGGCAGCAGGGACGTGGCAGGTAACACATTTATCTCTGCTGGCTGTCTCCCCCGGCCTCCGTAGAGACACCCGAGCTTCCCAGGGCTTTCCTCCTGAACCGGGACAGTTTCTGGCAAAACAAGCTGAGGTAGTCATCAACAACCTCAATTTCTCCTAAAAAGATGAGAGGTTAAGCAATCATTATTCATTCTTCTGGATTAGGTTTCTAGATTAACTCTTAAATCACTATCAGGTCAAGGAGCAAAGATAAATTCATTCTTTGTCTCATACTGTGTTCTCAATTAGCTTAACTTCAATGACCTTGGATACTGTTTACACATAAACACCTCTTAATATTGCTTCAAACAGCCGTTAAAGGCGTACTTCTGTAAATCTAAAAAATATGCCATGTATTTTTCACATGTGATTTCATTCACATTTTTATATTCAGTAAGTCAGTATTGGAACATTTCTTCATTGGAAGTTTAACACAAGGTCTTCTACCCCAAAACTGGGTAAGAATGAAATATTTGACTATATTCAAAAATAAAAAATATATTCCTTAGGCAAGGCATGTAACCACTGTAGTGAAAGAAGTGCATACAGCAGACTAAGTGGAGGAAACCTTTTGAAATACAGAGCTTGCACAGGTATTTTTTATGTCAGTCTCCACTGAAAATATTTAAGGGGCCCACAATTGAAATCCTGAGTCAGGACTTCAGGCATAGATGCCTCAAGTCTTCCACTGTCTTCAGTTAGGGCAGAGTTTTATGCATTATCAGGGTTTGCATGTTGCCTATTAGAGCACTCAGAGAGCTCCCATCCTGATTCTGACATTTATTGCACAACTACAGAAAACACAAAAAAGGTTTCTGCCTTAAAAATGACATAATAGTTATGTCCGTGTTAAAAATACATGTTTTGATAAAAATCTTGCAAAATATCATTTTCCTTGAAAYGTTTACCAATTCCTTCAGTGCTAACAAGTGTATTCCAATGGCTGCTAAAAGCTCATAAAAAAGAGGGTGTTCTGCTTTTATTAAAAACAAAATATTAAATTCTCAACAAGTTTTATGGGAAGAACTAAGAATATTGAAAAGAAATATAAATAAAAACCAAACTGAAATCAACAGTTTCTTTAAAAAAATAATCCTTTTTTCCACCAGGCTCAGGTATTTGTTTTGTGACAGCGCCACATATCTCACAAATGTCTTCTTTGTTCTACTTGTTCACAAAGAGTTAAGTTTTAGATTAAGTCAGAAAGCTTCTGCTCTAACATTTACATTTCCTTTTCAAAACATCTTCTGCCCTTTGCACTTCTCAGTCTCACCAAAAGGTCAGGATTCTTTTATAATAAATAAGATTTTATTTAAAATTGTTGCTTAAATTGCATGATCAAATTGTGGAAGGTAAGTAGGAAAATGTATGTAGTTCTATAAAACATAAATGAACCATAAAGCTATGGAAAATCTTTCTTTGTGTCACATTTATTCTAAAATGGTGTAGGTTAGTTTTGTATTTTTGAAAGCTACTAAAATAAGTGATGCAGAACAGAAAAATTGCTGCTGGTAGTCAGGGAAGTTCATACGTTGCTTATACTTATTAATACAATTACACAATACAATTGGAATACGTCAATCTAGTATTAACATTTTCAATCAAATTGAAAAAAATCCCTCGTGTGCTTAAGAGACCTTGTTCTGCCATGCACTTGAAGGGTGAAGTACCTGCAGTGAGCCTGCTGGCATCCTTACCAAGCAGATTACTGAATTCATGCCTTGATATTAAATTCAATATCACAGGATGGTGATCACACAGGTCAAAATCTGTCAGAATACTTAGGCAGATGCTTAGCTTCAAATGACTGAATAATATAGTTAATTTAAACATGATTATTCATGTTCTTAAAAAAAAAAAGTGCATTTGGGATTGTTATGGGCTGCCTTTTTCCCTCACTTGGTCCCTGGTCTCACTGCACAGCGTGGCATGCACGTAGTGTCATGTGTTGCTGTCGCACACCTGCATCCTGTCCCATTTGACGGGGATACTTTATTGGACTGTGGTCAGAGCAGCATCTTCTGTGACCTTTGGTAGTCTTCACCTGTAAGCTCTTCTGAGATTCCCTTACTGCTGTCAGACTGGGAAGATGAGAGAAACTGTTGATATGCAGGTACAACATAAATTTGAATTTTTAGATTTAAAGTTATCTCACTGTTTGTGTTGTCTTTTTTATTCTGCACATCAGTTTAAAGAATTAAAATGCCACACTGTTCCCAGTATTACTTAGGCTTCCTGGATTAGTAAAATGCTGATGATAATAGTGTCACAAACACTGCAATAAAATTACTTTAAAATACTAGTTCATGTACCAAATTTTAGTGGTATTTTCACGTATCACAGTTACTGAGTTACCAATGGCAACACATCTTGCAAACAGTGTAACCAACACAGTAAAAATTGTGTTTCATTAAATAGATAAACATGTCAAAAATGGAATGCGAAGAGCAAATGAAGAAGATATTCCACACAGCTGGCATCTTGCCCCATTGACTACAGCTCTGTGTTTCTTCAAAAGCAGTGTGTTCTTAACTCATTTTCTTTTTGTAGATTTCCAGCCCTTATCATATACATTTTGATTTCAGTGTCTGGCTCCACAGTTTGATTTCAGATCCATACTAGCTTTGGCTCTGCTCCTGCATGAGAAGTGGTTTTACTGCTCACTTGGGTAACAGCGGGATCAAGCTTACAATTTGGCTAGCAGACTGTTAACCTGCATGAGCTGAGTACAGTTAGTCTTTTCTTAGTCCTCTTTGAAGGGTTTTATGGTCAATGACCTGTTGATACAAAAATCTGTTACGATAGCTGCTGCAGACACCTACTGAAAAAATGAAGGAGGCAATTTTCTTAAGTTTTTCCCTTTAAAGAGAGAAAGGGTCTCTGCAGCAGTAGCATTTTGACATCAGAAGAGATCAAAGACCTTGAACAAACATTCTCTGATTTTCTTCTTTGTCACATTCAGTCTTAGCTCCCATCCAACCCACATGCATTAAATGGTGGAAAAAAAAAACATAATGCAAAAAAAAAAAAAAACCCACTGTATACGTCTCTGTGAGAGAAAATGACAGTGGAGGCCGTTCTGCCTTGTTTTTATAAGTAAGAGTGTTTCTGATAAGGCGCAAAGCGGCAGGCTCATCTTAGACTAATATTCACTTTGCAAGTTAAACACCTGTAAACCTGCTCAGTCGCCGAACTGCTGTCAGCCCCACCACACTAGCGTAACCCTCCGCGTGAAGCGATACAACCTTACAGCAAGTCTCCTCTTTGGGCTCTCTCTAGTCAGAACACTGCTTGACTTAACTGCACAAGTAGTTAATTGAGTAATAGGGACTGAATTAGAGCTATAAGGACGCATATAGTTATACAGCTATAGTTATACAACTGTATGGGCTGGTTTTTTATGTATCCCTGCTGTTGTACATCATTCCTGTCACCGAGTAGCATCGCTACAAACACGTATCTACGGAAAAAGGAGTTTTTCAGGAATATTTTTGGACGTCAGGCGGCGGCACCTCAAGCTGTACGTTTTAGGCTTATTTTGAGGGCTCGTTTCCTGCTTTGCTAAGAGTGAAAGTACACGTACCCAGCTCCTCATTTGCGTAGAGCATCCCAGCTGGGCGCAAACCGCGCCGGTCCCCGCGGCACCCGCGTCCCCGCCTTGCCCCGGGGCCGCGCAGCCCCATAACCGGCCTCAGCGCCTGCCGCCCCGCGCCCTGCCGCCGCCGCCGCCAAACCCCGCGGGGGGCCGGGTCCCCCCCCACGCGGGGCTGGGGCCCTACCCGGGGCTGGGGTCCGCCCCGCACCGGCGCTCACCTCGGCTCCCTTCCGCTCCGCTCGGCGCCCGCGCTGGAAGCGACAGCTGCCCCGCGCCGCGCCGGCCACTCACCGCAGCGTCACTCGCCGACTGCCCCTGGTGCCCGCCCCGCGCCCCGCGCCCCGCCGCGCTCGAGCCTCCCCCACCGCCGCCGGCTCGGGGGCGGTGGGAGCCGTTAGGGCAGCCCCCGCCCCGCCCCCGCCCCGCCCCCGCCGCGCGCTCCGCCGGCCGCCATGAGGAAGGGGGGAAGCGCGGTGGCCGTTGGGACCGTTGCGGCGGGGGCGCGCGGTGACCGTTGCGGCGATCGCCGGGGTGGCCGTATCGGGAACCGGGGGAGCTGCCGGCGGCCAAGGAGGGGCGCGGCGGGGCCGGGTGGCCGCGGGGCGCGGCGGGACGACGGCCACCGTGTGGGGCTGATGGCGGGGGTGCCGCCACGGTGCGGCTTCGCTTTCCGTGGTGACCCCCGCTGCTCCGGAGCGCCTAGGGCTGCCCCCCCCTCGTGCCGCTCTGAATTTAAAAGCCGCCTTTAAAAAGTGACTCCCGAGTGTCACGGCGTTGCCCCCTTGCGCAAAGGGAGGCGGTGGGCTTTGCTCAGGCCTCTTGGGCGGCCCTTTCGCTCAGCAGAAAGGCGTGAGGTGCCCGCACGGCCCCAGGCGCGGCGGCGACCCGCGGAGGAGGCGCCGGCAGAGAGCGGCAGAAGCCCTGGCCGCCAGCCACCCTCTCGGCGAGGGGCTGCGGGGAGGCAGCTCCCGGGACCCCGCTGACCTCGTGCCCGAAAGGTGCAGTAAGGTCATTGCACTTACGGTATTTTTCTTTCGTGTGTGTTGGTAGCAGTACGGTGAATGATTCAGTCGGTCTCGCCGATCACTAGAGAGCAGAGTTTACTTCAGAAGGGCTGTAAAGACCCAAACAGGACTGTTGCTCCACACTTTATTGTCCTGTCAAACAGGGGACTTTATCGGGTAATGCTTGGGAGCGGACTTTGCCCTCTCTATATAATATGATATCATCTGTGTTAGTGAAGGTAAACAGCACAAGAGGCTCAACAGCGGCATAGAAAAGAGATTCTGCCTGAAGCCTGGATGTTCATAGACATACATGCCTACGTTTTTTAATGTAAAAAGCGCTCGGATATATACTATGCAAATCACTTCTTCTTGCCCTATGCATAATAATCCTCTTTGTAAAACAGATGTTTTTCCATCATCTTCCAAGCTCTGTAAGTCAGATTTACTCTTCCGTAAAGTGAACATAATAATACTTATCTTCAAACTGATACTGAGGACTGTGTTGTGAAGATTGTGTATGTGTTTATACATGCAATATGCTAGATGAAAATTGCCTTGAAAGTACCATCTAATAGGGAAATTAACCTCAGTAGTATCTCTTCTTGTTAACAACACCAAGATTTTGTCCTCTTTACCATTTCTGATATTTTAATTTTTGTGTATCTTTCCTTTCAAATCACTCAGTCTCCTGCCTGAAACTGTGCTTCATTTTAAACATATAGGTAGTCCTGCTTATGTTAGTGAGTTGACTCATGCTTAAAATATAACATGCAAATGTGATTGTAGGATTGATCTCTGCCACAAAGATAGCACGCCAATGCTGTTACAGCACTTCCTGATACAATAATAGTAAGTATTATTGAGCTGCTCTCAGATTCTCTGTGACTTCTCTAAGAGTTTTGACAAAACAAAACAGGCCCTTGTTGGAACTAGAATGTTACAAAATGGAAGTACATATAATATTAAAAACAAGAGCATCTCTTATTAACTCTTAGCTGTGACGTGATACTGCCGGTGTAATTTTCAGAGATTGCAAAACATCTGATTTTTTTACCATGCAACTGTAACTTTGATTAAGGACTGCTGAATTAAACTTCAAGACTGTCACATGAAAATACCTTTTTGTGTCCCTAACAAATTAATAAATTTTAAAAAGGTGATATTTTAACTTTCCCCTGAAGCATGACAGATGCCAGGACAAAAAGGATTGCTACTGATGCAGCACTCAGGTTCACTTTTCTGACTGTCAGCTGTCACAGTAGATACATTTTCTTGTTTTAAAGAGGGCTGTGAAGGCTGCTCCATGCTTCTGTTCTGTTGCCAGAGATATTGTGGTGTCAGGAAATTTCCACTGCACGTGACCCAAAGAAGATATACTGTGTTTTGTAGCTGCTTTTGTAGTTAAACTAGGAAATATTTAATAGTTTGTTCCAGTTATATGAATTATTAAATTTAACTGTTTCTTTGTAGTTGCATCCTTGAATGTGAGCCTATTACCATAGGATCACAGGGTATTTCATAAAATGTATTTATTATATTCAGATTATTTGGGGAATTAGGGATTTTAGGCAATATAAATTGGTAATAGAGTTATATGTTGTATGCCACCACACTGCAAACAGTTACCTTATTTCAGCTACTGTCTGATGGCTCTACTTTTTTATAAATTTATTTGTCTTACAGAATTAATAATTCATTTTACCTATATTTTCCCCTCTGGTAGTCTTCAAATCTTTACAGTCCTTTATGAAATATCTTAATGTTTTGTATCGACCATATCGCAGTATCTCAGCAGTCCTCAGAATGTCTGATGTCTTAATATAATCACTTATCTTGGGACAACTTCAGTATGCATAAACCAGGCTTCTCTACGCGGGTACTAATGTTGTAATTTTTTAGGTACTACATTTTCTCTCCCAATTTTCACTGAAAATTATAGTTGTTATCATTTCAGGAAAATATTCACACACTTCTTCAGAGCAACATAGTTAGGAAAAAGGCATTCCTGTACGTGTTTTCTGAAGGGCCTCTAACACCTTATGCATTGGAACGGAGACTGGCGTTTTGGTGCTGGAATAACCCTGGCTCCTCACGTACTCTGGAGAAGAGCATGGGTGTTTTGTCACGCCCTGAGCCCTCTGCAAATCTCAGGTTACTTCTCATAAGAGGTTCGGCAGAGCCAGCCAGAGGCTCAGAGACCGGGAGCGGGAAGGCCACGTGCATGGCGGCCAGGGCCCTCCCCACATGTGGAGGGACCACTTGGGCCTGGGCCTGGTGCAGCCCATCATCAGCAAATTGGGAAACACGTCCCGGTGGCAGCTAACCCATGAAGTATGATTAGTTTTATTGCAGTCCCCCCGTCCAGGTCTCTCAGAGACCAGACAGCGGTTATGCTAAGCTGGGGCAGAGGGGGGAGAGAAGGGAGCAGGTGATGGCTGGGGAGCRCCTGGGACTTTTGGCAACCAGGGTTCACGCTGGCTGAAGCTCTTGGGGGAAACAGGCTCTTCCAGGAAGGGTCCGTGCGTGCGTGCGTGCCGCCCTAGCGGCGCGGCTGCCGGGGGCGCGGGGTTACGCGGCTGCAGCCGCAGTCACGCCGCGAAGGGCGCCGAGCTCAGCCGCTGCGGGACGCCCGCTCCCCGCCGCCGCCATATCACGGCGACCGCGGCCCGGTCCRGGCGCCAGGGGGCGGGGCCGCAGCGCGTCTCTCTAGCAACCGAGGCCCCACCCTCCTCCGGAAGTCCCGCCCCTCAGCCGCGTCGCGGTTGCTAGGGAGCGGCGCCGGAAGTGGCGGGGCGGCAGTGGCGGGGGCCATGGGGCAGGGGGCAGCCCACGGCGCCCGCGGAGCGTGAGGGGCGGCCCCTCGCCGCCGGCAGGTGAGAGCGGCTCGGCCCGGCCCGGCCCGCCCCCCTCCCACCCCCCTCCCCCGCGCTATCGCGACACGACGGCGGGGTCCTTCCCTGTCGGGCGGGCCCGGGGGGGAGGAGGCGAGGCCCTGTCCCTTCCTGCGGCTGTCGCGACATGGCGCTGCGTTTTCCTGCGTCTCTGCTGCTCCCCGCCTCTCCTGTGTGCGTGCCTTTCTCCCTCAGGTTTCTAGCAGGTCTCTAACGAGCTCCTGCTTCCACTTGACTCATCATTTCTGTCGCTGTTAGTTACAGCTCGTTCGCTTTTCGGCCCCTTGTTATCTGATATCTCCAGTTCTCCTGTTTTGGGAATCATGTTGTCAGATCCTCCTGCTCTTCTCTAATGGCGCGGCTTGCATCAGTTGAACTGGATTTTCTGGTAGCAAACTTAATAATGAACTGCAGCGATGTTTTCAACGGTTAGAGGCAAGAAGAACTTGCAAGACCAGGAAACCCCATTCACACACAGACACCAGCACTGCTTAGTTGCACTTATTTTGGAGTGTTAATAGATGATATGTGATCTGCACAAGTAGTTTTAGTAGTGACAGTAACTCCTAAGAAAAATGCCATTGGGGTGCTTTGGGGTCTCACCACCGCCTTGTGAGTTCGTGGGGCCGTCACCTATGGTTAGGCTGCTGCCAAGTGTCTTTAAGATTGTTTGCTGTTGCTGGGACCAGTGTGCAGTAAACACAGTATTTCAGAGAAGTGTCAGGTCTACTGTGCCTGTAGTACAAATCTGTTGTTTCCTGGGTAGCAAGTCTAGTGCCCTGAGAAGGATTTGACTTACCCTACCATATGCAAAGTCAAGGCTGTGTTATATGGCTTTTCCTTGACTTTTACAAAAGCTAAGGTTCTCAGCTGATCAAAATTTTGAATGCTGGGGTTATCTCATCAGATCATCTCAGAATACCTACTTGCACATTAGAGGATTCCCGTAGAAAATTAAATTGGACTAAATTATATTATTGAAAATAATTAAATTTTCTGTTCAACTTAATGTGTTATTTTCCTATGACTTCTTGTCTGCAGGTATGAGCACAAGATTTTATTTACAGACCAGTTAAATAACTAACTATTAGTTAGATAACTAAACTACCCACATAAACCAAGGACTAATATTCAATCCTCTGTTGTATTGCTAGTCCTCTTGTAGCAGCAGGGATCTATAAGGCCTGAAGCTCCCAAAACAGGAGAAGAATGATGCTCTTGTAATTTTTCTTTTCATTTGTGGTGGAAGTTCAATTCAGTTTTTAGCTTTGACTTAGCTTAAATTTAGTGTGACCTTCCTGTGAGTGAGTGTAATGGAATTGTTCTGTTGGGATTGTCTCTGACTTCTGAAATCAAACCATGCAGTCTCTGGGAGGAAGGTAGCACAGTTAGTTATGGAGCAGTCCCACCTGCTACCACAGACCCGTTTTGCTGATCGGTGCACGCAGTCTTTCAGGATTCCTTGTCATAGGATATATTGAAATAATCATGTATTGAAGTAAAAGACTCTATAGAAAGGATACTATAACAGTTTCCTTCTAACTTTGTTTTCAGAAGTTATTTTATTACAGCAATGGCGTGAAGTACCTAAAGTGCAGTTTGTGGCTGACAACCTGCACTTCTAATGCCTACTGCAATTTTGTGACCTCTCTTATCTGACCTGGTAGATGGGGAGGAATGGTATGAGGCAAAGGTGCCTGGGTCATGTGAGGGATGCACACAGGTTTAGGATGCTCCTTCTAGCAGGTGTCCTTTGAGCACCAGGGTCATCACTGCCACCTTTGATCTATATCCACCCTTTCCTTTCTCGTGGCAATATAGCACCAGTACCTCTTCTGGGCACTAGGAGTCGTTTTGTTGGCACAACTGGACAAAAAAGCAGAGATGGCATTAACTGTTGCATCCCAGAGTATAAATGAGTTTCCAGCATTAGGAGTTTTGGCAAAGTAGCCCTGCTTGTGGCAGCGTATCCAATCTCTTAGTTTTTGCCAAGCTGCAGCTACATGCTACAAGCTAAAGACAGAGATGTGTACAGCTACATATGTCCAATGCAGCGTTTCTGGAAGTACGAGCCCTGAGGAGGGTATAGCTTGCGTACTGAGGGTGCTGGGATGAGACAAGCTGGAGAAGTAGGGAGCAAGATTAGAGAGGCAGGTGACAGAGAGGCAGGTATAAAGTTGGGGTTAGGTGTTAGTAAATCTAACAGGGAACTTGGAGGTGTGGAGTGTAGTTTTTTAAGGTCTTTTAACATTTYTGTAGTAGTTTAGTTAATGTTAATGTAGTACTTAATGTGGGTTTTTTTGAAGGGACAATTCTATTCCAGGCTGTCTTATCCCTGAACTTTTAAAACCACAACAAGATTGTGTATGGTACTAGTGAGTCCCTTATTATGTATCRTAGATATTTCGATATAAATAGATTAGTCCCTTTATTTAATTTGTTTTTGATTTGGTAGCATCTAAAAGGCCTAGCGAAAGATCATGACCTTGCAGAACTAAGTGTTGTTTAAATACAGAAAAAAGACCCTGAGCCCACATATGCTCTTCCCTGTCTATTAAAGGTTGATTTCCATTTGACCTGCCAATGTGAATAAAAATAAGTGTGCCTAAAACTCTTCAAGATCAAAGTCTACTAGAAAAAAATCTGTGCCTTGTGGAGTTTTGCAGTTTAAATTGACTAGGCAGGAAAAAGTGTGAGCACTATATAATGGACTGTGCCTCTCAGAAAGAGAGGATCCATAGGGGTGTTGGCTTGCTAATAGATGTATGTCTCTATATCTAGTCCGGAAACTGAAGACCTCTTGAATTCCAGTCCAATATCTTAGTTGCAGAAATTATATTAATTACATTAATTACTTACTTGTATTAATTACATTACCACATTAGTAAAGATAATTTGAAGTTTTACCTGGCTTTTCGATTAAAAATTTTATGTAGAGGGAGCAGTAGATGGTGTTATACGCATGTGTAACTCCAGTCTCTCCCACTTCCTTGCATGACAGGGTTTTTGTTCTTGAGAGAAGCATATGCCAAAGAATGTGCTTTTGGCTCAAAGAGAAGAGCAGGAATTGATCTGAGTAGCTTTTAAACTAACTCATAGACTCTCTCCTGAATCAGCACTTTTCTGTAGTGAAAACTTGCTGGGCAGCAAGTTTAAAACTAATTTATGGAGTGTACTGCTRAAAGACTAAACAGCAATATTGAAACTGCTTACCATAGCTGTCTGCCCTTGACTTTATCCGTCATATCATTTGCTCATTAATGCATGATTGTTAGCTTGCTTAATAGTTGTGTAGTAAAGTCATCAGACCTAGATCCTAGGAGGTCGGGCTCTAGCACCTGTTTAGAGGCTGGGTAAACGTGCTAAAAATTGTATGTGGTACAGTGCTCTGTCCACATCCGCTGGGTTGCAGGCTTCCAGCTCTAGGCTGCCTATGCTGGAATGGCAGCGTGTTTGAACTTATTTCAGTGCCCCCACCTTCACTGGAATTACGTTAATCTGTGATACAGGGCAGTGGTTTTCAACGCTGGATGTGCAGAATGTAGTTGGATGAGGAGACACAGCGTGAAGGGGATCCCACCGAGCTGCCCTGGTGAAGGAGAACGCAAGTGGGTAAGTGCTGAGTGAGTGCCTGCTGCTGTCAGAGACACTTCAACCTGCCCTTTAGAGAGGTGGCAACTGTGGGTGCCTCTCCCTGGCTTGGCTTGTCCTCACACCATCATCAGTGCATTTGTTGTCCATTTCCACCCTGTTAGCATAAGCTGAACAGAGAGAGTTTCAGGCTGGATATAAGGAAAAACCTTTTCCCCATGAGGACAGGCAATCAGTGAGGCAGCATGCCCAGAAAAGCTGTGCTATCTCCATCCTTGGAGGTTTTCAAAGTGCAGCTGGATAAAGCCCTGAGCAGCCAGGTCTGACCTCACGGGTAACCCTGCTTTGGGCAGAAGGCTGCACTAGAGTCCTCCTGAGGCCCCTTCCAACTCAAGTGAGCCTATGATCCCAACAGAAGTAAAAGGCTGACAAGCAAGAGATCTAATGTAGAAAGTGACGTCCAGGAGTCAAGAATTGAAATGCAGTTTGTAAGGACTGTTTTAACAACCTTAGGTTTGGGAAATCCTGCTATTGAGGGTTTAATAACATAAGTGTATCCTCCCTGCAGCTAGAGCAAGCAGCAAAATCATGATCACATGAAATACAGAAAAGACAACAAAAAGATGGCAACATTGTTTTGATTCTTTTCTGTGTAATTTAGCAAATTGTGATTTTTGATAGGATGTGTAAAAGATTTCTTTTGGAAATGTACTTTTTGTGTCTACAGTCACTGAGTGGAGTTATCTGTAAGAACTCTCCAACTTCAAAACAGACCCCAAAACCATGTATACATATAAGTCTTGGTTTGAAGCAATAAAATGTCTGTGCTCTACACTTTGTTCTGGAAACATTACCACCCAGTRAGTGTATGATACTGATTTCTGTCATTGGTGTGCATTAAGGAGAGGCTTGAGCTGTGTGCCCCCTCACAGAAGGTGGATTAGCTGGAAAGATCCTTTTAACTGTGAAAGTTGAAGTGTGAAAGATCCTTGTAACTAGTGTTGCTTCTGTTTGTAGTTGTCCAGCTGATAAACATAGGTTTCAGTCTGAAACTAAGACATTGTTTTCCTCAATTTTAAATTGATTTATTTCTTCCATCTTGCTTAAACTAAAACACTCTCTAGATGCCTCTTTTCTTCCCCTGCAATTTTCCTGGTTTGTGTTCTCCCCTTTTRTTTTCTACTTCACATCTTAAAACTTTCTTTACTAACAAGTTGATTCTGTTTTAGGAAAATGGCAGGAAAAGTGAAGTGGGTAACTGACATAGAAAAATCTGTTTTGATAAACAACTTTGAAAAAAGAGGCTGGATTCAGGTGGCAGAAAATGAAGACTGGAATTTTTATTGGTAAGTACACTAATTTGTGAAGTATTTTGATATCCTATGCTATTACCATTAGTAATATAACAAAATGCATATTTAAAAATAAAAGATACACAAATTAGCATTAATTTAGTGCAGTGCTCCTAAGAGTGTAACACTGTTTCATTGCTTCTGTAATTTCTTATAGCATTCGTGGTCCTCAGTTCAGATTTGTATGGGTAGATTCCTGTATCTGTTCAGGCCTGCTGAAGTCATTAGGATTCCTCAGGGTACAAGGTCCTATCTGCATGGATCAATTCCCATGCTGTTAACCTCAGATATCTTTGCAGTTTGCCAAAGGGTTTTGTCAGAGAGCGGGAAATCACTACCCTATCAAAATACCAATCACTTCTGGGAGTAGGAATTGTAAAAACCCCAGGGGAAAGGCTGTATTCTCTGTGGGTTTGGTTTGTTCGTTTGGTTGGGTTTTTTTAATGTGATACCTGATTTCAGTCGAACTTATTGTACATAGTAAATAGAGTTCTTCTGCTACTATTGGAGGGGGTTTATGGCCTGAGGAAACTTTGCATGTATCTTTCCAAAGCTTTCCAACAATATAACATAAGCAAAAGGATTCAAGAACACAAGGTTGCTATATACAATATTCTTTTATCAAACTGACACAGACTTGCCCTGTTACCAGAGTGCAGTCTCTTGTAACAAAGACCTCAAGAATTGTACTTTTCTCCTCCTTCATGATAAAGGGTTATATGGAGACTAATTATTCAGCATCTCAGTACTGAGAGTGAATGATGGAATTTAATCAAGCTAATGGTAAATATAGGAAAAGAAATAACCTGCCTTTTTATTTGGTTAAATGTTGTCCTAAAATGCAGTAATCTATTAAAAATAAGGCAAACCAATATTTATTTAAGTAAATCAAGCAATTTTTATTGTCCTTTCCAAATACAAGAGAATATAAATTTTGCAGTATAAACTGCTATTCTTTGTTAACAACTGATTTAAATTGGTAGGAATCTAGTAATCTGCTCATGCTTTTGCAATGTGGTTGGGGGCAGGTGTGGGGGAACAGGTCACTCATGGAAACTCTTGTGTGACTGTTATTTCGTTATTTTTTTTCCTAAAATGATAATGTAGCAGATTGGAAATGTAAGAATATTTCCTGGATGTCATCAATGTAAAAGCTCTAATACAGAAAATTCTACGTATCTATGGCTCTGCTCTTATACAAGAGAGAACTGATTTGATGACTTCTCACTGTAGTGCTCTGATCTGGCATTTACTGCTGTTCTTAGTAAGAACTCTGAATCACAATACTCAATGCATACGTATGCTTGATGTCTTTTAGAATCCAAATAGCAGATAGTGAGTAGGAGGTTTTTTTTATGCTTTTTTTTTTTTTTTAATAAAAGCTGAATTTCCAGGGAGTGAAGTAATAGATTTAGAAAGATGCTGCTGTAGTGTTTGGGTGCATATTAGTCCTTTTTAGGCCCTGCTGGGGGTTGACCTAAGTATCAACAAGCCAGCATCTAGTAAGAGCCAAGGTGTCAGCTGCCTTTTCTCACCATCTGCCCCAATTTCAGTAGTAGCAGAGGGATTAGTAAAACCTGTGGTATGATTTGATTTGGTTTTGGTAATAGAGGTTCGGGGTATGCTGGATAGTCACTGCAGCAAAGTATTATACCATACAGAGAAATCATAAACAGAGAGGAAAAAATTGAAGTGTAAATTACAAATAATAGAAATTTCAACCTTGTCCTCCTGAGTTGTGTTTCTTGGGACAACTTGTTTGACATCTGTCATTTCTTTCAGGATGAGTGTACAAACCATCAGAAATGTTTTCAGTGTGGAAACCGGTTACCGCCTTTCTGATGACCAAATTGTCAATCATTTCCCAAACCACTATGAACTGACCAGGAAGGATTTGATGGTAAAGAATATCAAGCGATACAGAAAGGAACTTGAGAAAGAAGGGAGTCCTCTTGCAGAAAAGGATGAAAATGGGAAATACATTTATTTGGGTATGTAGTTCTCATTATCAGCATTAATTGTGTTTCCTGTGTGGTCAATAACCTGTTGGCCTTGTAACTTCAGACAGTACTAGAACAGCACATTAATGTACAAATTATTCTAATTTACATGTTGCTGCTTCAGTGCAATGCAGTCAGTAGAAAAACTACTGCTCGCAAAAGTGTGGGCAATGGAAGTTGTCTGTTTTTATTGGGTTGCTTTTGGAGACCTATCTAAAACCKATGTGTGTCTGATTCATCACAGGGAGGTAATTTAGTCGGAGCCCAGCTCTTTTTTCAGTGGAAATGGAATTGAATTAGCTCTTCTGTGCATAAAGCTCTGAACCTTTAATGTGTTAGAACACTTAAGTGACCGTCTTCTGTCGGAGTGGGGGGAACGGGCCCGGAGTAACGATGAGTCTCAATATGAGTATGGTCGTTCTCCCTTTATTAGAGCTTACACAAAGTATATATATCGACAAGCAATACGCATGCGCTAGCAATAGTTACATGATTGGTTACAGTTTCTGTCCATACGTATAAAGCAGATACATGATTGGTGCAAGGTTGCTGTCCGCGCTCCATCGACCTTTATGGAACCTAGTTCCGTCCAGACTTGTTTACCAGTTTTGTGAATACCTTCTTTTGTAGTGCTCAAGGCCGCTGCAAGGCTCGCTCGCCTTGGCCTACATTCCTTCCCTTACCCTGAGAATAGGATTGCTCATCCCAATCAGATCATGCCCTCTCTYGCTTAACCATTCCTCCACAGTCTTCAAATGCTCTGGCACTAACTGTCAATTAAATAGAATAAAGTGTACTCAATACTAAAATTGTTTGCTTCATTCTGCAAATATAAGAACCTTCTTTCCCCCCTTTTCCTCCTCTTTCTTCCTCTCAAATTTGCCACTGGAGAAAAAAAGAAACACAAGGAAAGGGAAAATGATACAAATAGTAATAGTGAATATTTCATATGGAATGTTACATTTTCAAACCTCTTCACAAACCTTGCTTTAGGAGATAATGGCTAATATTTTACAAATTGAGAGAACTGGAGGGGGTGGAACTTGCTTAAGACCTTTTTTGAAATTAGACACAAAGCAGCAAAAAAGATTGAATGCTCTGTTTCCCTGTCATACCACCACAGCAGTGCAGCCTGCTTCCTCTACTATGTGATTAGTAGTAGTCAGTAGTATTCACGGAGGAGCACAAATCCAGTTTATAGGTATGGAAGTTCTGTTTAGACTTGGTTTTGTAAGTAGTAAAGTCCTTAAAGCAAACTACACTTACCAATGCAACATTAACTGCAGTGATCATGAAATGATTATTTTAAATGGAAGGATATACCAAAATAGGTTTGTAACTAGGCTTTTTTTAAATTTTATTTTAAAGGGGGAAAATCGTGGAATTAAGGTACTTAGCAGAAAGATCAGTGATGGAACTGAAAGGCTCTGGAACAAAGATCCAGAACAGAAGGGTTGGAGTTTCTTTAATTCAAAGGTGAAAAAACGTGCACCTGGAAATTTTATACTGGAGCAAAAACTAAAATAAAAGTTTTGCAGAAAGGGTATGGACAGAACTGAATGAGCAAACTCTTCAGAAGAGTAATTTAGGGAAAGTTGGGGAACAAGTGATGACTGCTAGAAAATAAAAAAAAAAAATCATAGGTGGGGGGGAGAAAGTTGTCTTGGAGGTCTGAAAGTGCTGGAATGAAATAAAAATGGGAACATGCTAAACTGACTTACATCTTGGGAAAGCAAAATTAAAAGGTTGTTTAGCCTTGTGAAAATGAAGCAGTGCTGTAAGGATGGGACTGAGAATAATCTGACCACAAAAAGCGAGGAATATTTTTTCCTCAATTTCAGTAATTACAGTAATACTGAGTATAGCAGGAAAGGAAGAATGACTAATGGGAGGTAAACATGGAATTAAAAATTACCACATCCAAAGGGGAAGCAACATCAACGTTCAGATTTTTGTGTGCACAAGTGATGAGATGCTTTGAAGAATCCTGAAAGCTGATACACAAAATTGAGAAAGTTTGATTATGAAAATCAAGTTGCAATGGTAAGATACTCTCTAATTGCACAGCATTTAAACAGGGAAAAAAAAAAAAGATTCAGGTGCATTACGGTCTGTTAATCATGTGGCATGCAATAATTGCCAATTATTTGTTTAAGTAAAAATTACAAACTTGAAGTTAAATAACATAAAAGGCAATATGAGTTTTACTGAAGTTAGATCATGCCAGACTAGAAAAGTGGAAAGCTGGCAAAATTTTTTTGGTCTATATGTTTGAATATCCTTTTCAGATATAGTGTCCTTAATCTTGCACCTTTTTTTTTCTTTAACTTAGATTTTGTACCTGTTACTTTTATGCTTCCTGCTGATTACAATCTCTTTGTTGAAGAATTCAGAAAAAATCCCTCCAGCACTTGGATTATGAAACCTTGTGGGAAAGCTCAAGGAAAAGGAATATTTCTCATCAATAAACTCTCTCAAATTAAAAAGTGGTCTCGAGACAGCAAAACATCTTCGTAAGTGCTGCAGAAAAAACAAACCCCATATTGTACTTCCTGTAATCAGATTCAGTATATCAACATGCTGATTGTTTGATGCATGGGAGAAGTATTCCATTTATCACTATGTCATTAGTAGTTAGTTTTACATTTAATCTCTGATATTGGACTTTCTCCTTCAAATATGTCTTAATGCAACTCTGGTGGAGGAGGTACAAACAGCTGTTCAATTAACTATGCTCTGTAAAAATGCTTTTAATGTTGTGGGGAAAAAAATGTACAAAAGCAAATTGTTCTGCTTCATGGTATTAAATAACAGGAAGTAAGAGAAGAATCTTCCCCTGGGCAATTTGAATCATGATTTTATTTAATATGCATTAATTCACTCTTTAAATTAGTATAATGAAAGGATGCACTTATACGAAGAAAATATGTTGTCAGTTTGGAGCAGAAAGTAATATACCCTCATGTTGATGATCTGCTTCCAAGTGGGTGAAACAGGCTAGCTATTTATGTTTTCTCTTACTAATAAAAGTTTTGCTCACACAACTGATACTAATTCTTTTCTGTCATGAAGTGGCTGGCTGAATTTCAGTTGAGTCATTTTGTTCTATTTACCTTGGAATCTGAAGATTGTCACAATCTGAAAGTTATTTTAGCTTTTCAGTGGTTTACAATTGCACACCAAGCATAAATACAAATATTCTAGGAATATAAGATCTTGACTAAAAAGGTAGGATAATAGTATATGTACTTTGTGCTCATCTGAACCACCAAATGCCCTAAGTACTCTCAGAGGCAAAGACTAGCTTGTAGAACTGCATTCTGAATGGCTCTGTTAGCTACTGCTTTAACTTCAAAACTGCATTTCAATGGGCAATTAATCTTGGTCATTTGTTTTATCTTTTTAGCTTTTTTTGCTACATAAGCCTGATGCCAAGTGCGTATTATTAACCAGTATAACTTTATACATTGTATTGGCAATATGATTTAATATTTCTGTCAATCCAAAACTTAGACCGCTTCTACAGAAGAAAAAGCTAGCAGAACATTAATTGTCACATCCTGAAACATAATGTATGTTTTTCAGATTTGTATCTCAGTCTTCCAAAGAAGCCTATGTGATTTCTCTCTATATCAACAATCCATTATTGATTGGTGGAAAGAAATTTGACCTTCGTCTATACGTTTTAGTATCTACGTATCGTCCACTGAGATGTTATATGTAAGACTGCGTATTTGTATTTGTATTTTGTTATGAAAGGATGTTTAACATAGTCAAAATAATTTTGCCTGTGTTGCACAAAGAAGTTTAACATGCACTTGGTATCCTAACATGCTCTTTTCCTTATATCTTGTTGGCATTTAACATTTTAATTACTTTTTGCATTTAAGGTATAAACTTGGATTTTGCCGGTTTTGCACAGTAAAATATACACCAAGTACTAGTGAACTGGATAACATGTTTGTTCATCTTACAAATGTTGCCATTCAGAAACATGGGGTAAGTGTACTGAGTTCTTAGTGTCTCTTTTATTGCAAGACTGACTTTTTTTTAATTGTCCAAAACTTTGGGAATAAAAAGACTTACTTGTTATACTTTTTATTGTCCTGCAAACAAAATACTTCAACTTGGCTTTGCAAATAAATTAAAAAAAAATCATAAGATTGCAAATCACAAGTATGCAAGATAATAAATGAGATTCAGCACTACGATAGAATGTAGTTTCTTCAGTATCAGCTTGCAGTAATTGAAAGCAGTATTTTTTTCCAAGTCTGCTATCATTAAAATGCTAATATGACACTTAGCAATTGGTTCTGTGAGCAGTGGAATTAATGAAGGCTGGTTCCTGTGGTTTTGTATTTTATAATGGTGCTGAAATATCTCCTGCCTGATCTCCCCTTCCCTCTCTCTCTCCCAAGTAGCTAATTCAAATTTCCTATTTCCAGCACTTAGGCATCACAGTGCCTTTCAGCTCCTTCCTGTGCCCCCCCCCCCCCTTCTTTCTCTGCGTAAGAGAGGCAATGTGCTGTTGTGAGTGTGGAGGTAAATGGTTGCTGACTGGCCAGCTGGTGGCTTCCCCCTGCATGGGCAAAGACAGTGTTCTGCCTGCCTTTCTCTTAGAGGTTTTATTTTTGCTTCCTGTAATTGGCCAGTGATGTTCCTAAATCACGTAGAAACTTAATAGCTTTGACAGCTCATGTCTAAATAGGCTGACATTCACCAGTAAGAAGAAAGGCTGATGGGTTAGGGGTGCCATGAACCAACATGGGCGTACAGTACCATTGCCCAAACCTTGTTTCTTCAGGGAATCCACTTAAAAATACATTATCATTAACAGATGCCCATTACTTATAAACAATGCCTCAGTTACAGTAATTAATACTCTATTAAGTTGCACTATCTAATTGTGTATTTTTTATACTTGGTGCTCTTAAAGGGAAAGAAATATATATATATATATATATATATATATATATATATATGAAATTGCAAGCTTGTTAAATGTGCCTTGTCTGTTTTTATTCTAAGATGTGCAGCGTAGCAGAACTGCTTTTACCTGGGCATTCCTGTAACAACAGTGCAAATCTTAAATGTCACTATGGTAATTATAAACCAGAATAAATGTCAAAATATGACATTTTTCAGTACTGCAAATGTCATCTTAGCTAGGCACCAATTTGTGAAGTGTTTCAGGCACATTATGATTTGACAGGACACACTGGGAATTAGTTGTGGAGAAAGCAGGTCCCATGCTACTTAGAGCATAAATAATGGTGTCTTTGACAGTAGCAGGAACAGGCTAGGCATGTAATGTGCTGCATATCCTGTTATCGTGCACCCATTCTTCATGATCTAAAGAATGGCCTTCAAGATTTCTCCCAAATAAAAGTAGAGATGAAAGAAATTAAGGCAGTAGTAAGGTCACCTGGAAAGAAGGAAGGACTACAGAAGTGGATGTAAAAGAAGTACATTTAAAATGTGGGGTCATTACTGAAGTATTTGGAAAAATGTATGTACCCATGGTAATATTTGTGCTGCAAAATTTGGTTTTGAATTATCATCTTCTGTATGTGTGTCTATAATACAAATAAAATTATGATAATTCTTCTATTTAATCATCTTCAGTTAGTGATCTTCCATGGAGACATTTCACTTTGTTTTGATATTTTTCATTAAATAGCTGTTATTATGCAAAGCTCTATCCAGTTGCAATCTATTTTGGTTTGAATAGTTGTTCTCAAAGGCAAAGACGGTTGAAACTTTGATCTCTGTCCCCTGGCTGGAATCTGTGGTCTTAAGACATTTTTTTCCGTGGAGTAAGTCCTGAGAACCATGTCTCAGATTTGTCCAGTCTTTCAAATTTACTAAGGGGGAAACTGTAGAAAAGGCCTATAAATAGACAGAGACTTCTCTGAACTTATTTTAGAGGAGGAAAGATTTCATTCCTCAGAGAACTTTTTTCTACTTTAGGCATTCTGCTTTTTATAATTTAGCAGGCATATAGTTGGTAATTCTTAGAAATGTTCCCAGGAGCATTTTTATGCAGGGACAAAGCATATGTCCCAAGAGCTATCTAGGGGCTGAATGGGGATGTCTTATCATCGGTAAGACTACTCTCTGATTTTTGTCTTTCCATTTGAAGACAATATATTGCAGGGCCTTGACAGCCTCTGAAAAGCAAAATATAAGGTAACCTCCTTTTTTCTCCCATTCTATTTCAGTAGAACTTAATGATTTTTCTAGATTAAAATACTGTATTACATGAAAAAATAACCTTCAAAAATAATTCAGGTGTCACCTTACTGTTCTCATGAATGTGACTGTTGTCAGTAGTGCTATTAAGAAGATGCCGTGTTTGTCTTTTACTTTTGAGAAACAAACAAGTTGCATTTTAAATGAATAAACACAGACAAGCACTTTTCAAATAATGCTGCATTTTTAAAAGGTTAACTTCAGTGAAACTCAGCTATTGTTAAATTAACTACTTTTTCCTCATCCCCAGTGGACAAAAAAGCCAAATTCTTTCCTTTTACATTTTCAAATTTAGATTTCCCAATCATATTTTACTATGAAGTTGTCAGAGTACAATTTTTTTTTTAAGGCAAGATTTATTACTTGATTTGTGATAAGCACTATAAACATATATAGCTGTAATAAAAATGGTTGTTTATAGAGGGCAGTTCAAAGTAAAGCTGAAGCCTTTGTGAAGTTGTAAAATAGAGTAAAAACAGTTTGCTTAGTTTGTTTTTAAAGCAATACTTGTATGAAAGTTTAAGTGGCCTGCTTATATGAATGAAGGCAAAACTGCTGAGCAAATTCGAAATCTGAAAGACTGAATTAATTCCTTAACTCTTCAGGATGATTACAATCATATCCATGGAGGCAAGTGGACAGTGAGTAACTTGCGTCTGTATCTGGAAAGCACCCGTGGAAAGGAAGTCACAAACAAATTATTTGATGAAATTCACTGGATAATTGTGCAGTCACTGAAGGCTGTTGCAGTGAGTACTGTTTCTGGAATGCTGCCAGTGGTAGCATTATGGCTGCAGACTTTTCATAACCGTGAGAGTGAGCTTGCCTTTATTTAAAATAACCCCCCCAAAATAAAGTCTATTTCCTGCTGTTTGAGTGCTGGTGTTGATGGTTTCTGCAGTTCTGTGGTCTCTTGATCTCCCTGAGCTAGGTGAACTTGAATCTTGAGTGGGTGAGCAAGCTATCTGAACATATTAAAGAAGYGAATAAATCTCGAGGGCTTTGTGAACTATTTAATATGACTTGATACTGCCTTTGTGAATAGTGTTAAGTTCTGCCAAGGCTCATGATGTCATTTCAGCAATAACAAATGTGTCAAAGAAAAAAATAGCTCTGGAGGGCAATTTATCAAACAAAATGTAAGGGCATTAGTTCAACAGAATTACATAACTCTACTTTCAGCTCTTTTATATGCAACTTATTTAGCTATCAGAAACTTTTACTTTAAAGAAAGAAACAAACAAAAAAGTAGCAATCAATCTTCTCTGCTTGAGTAACTTTCCAGTGTTTGGGTAATATCGCATGCTTCCATTAGAGAGCAGGTACCACTCCATGGATTAGCTGGGGTAAGCAAAGAGCTCTCTGCCTCCAAAAGGGGTTATCCTGTTCCCAAGTACATGGGCCTGTCATCTCCTGGCACCATCATGAGTTGAGTCAGCTCACTCATCCAACTGAAAACTACTATCTTATTTTTTCTGCTGGTTTAGTTTTTTGCCAGTTTAATGAGTTGAATTACCTCACTGAAGGTTCAGGAGGACCAAGAGAGAGGATGGGTCATGAAGCTAGGATCTGTGGGAGGTGGGGGAGCATGGCTCAGCTCAGCCTCTGCTGTGCAATTGAACTGAAACCAGATGTGAGAGGAAAAGGGAGTTAATCCAAATGTTAGCAGAACCCGAAAAGAGAAGAGAAAAAGTGTTGAGAATATAGAGGAGGAAATGTTTTGATCAGCTTCAGTACTTCTCTGTCTTCCTGAGAATGGCAAATGTAATGAGAGATCCTCATTTTTGTTTCCCTCCTGCACTCCCTGAAGAAGTGAAAAGCTTTTATTGTTAGTCTAGGGGAAGCCATCTCACTAACCTGTTACAAAAGTTTCTTTAAAAGATTTGATGAGATGTGCATAGAAGAAAAGTCTTGGTGTGCAAACTTTCAATCCTTAACAGATGCTGCTGGAAAACCACTGATTCTCTAGAGAATGAGCATCTAAGCATAACTTGGTCCTTGGTCTGTTTTGGCTTTCAGGATCATAGTTGACTTGAGCTGATTAGAATTTAAAAGTGTATCTGGTGATTGTTTGACCTCAAACTTCTGCATAGTTACAGCATTATAATAAAAGAAATGTCTTTGAATAAGTCTCCTTTATTCTGAAGTTTAAAGAACTCATGATTTACGTGAAGCTGTGTTTTGTAAACTTCAAAACTTCCTGATTTTATCTTATTACATGAAGGCTTTAAATATTTTTATTACTTCTGCAAAATATAAAAACACTTACTTTAAAGCTGGAAATATGATGGAAAATTAATGTAAGTTAGTGCTTGGCATTAATGCAATCATTAATATTATAATATTCACTCATAGCTTGAAAAACAACAACAACAACAAAAGGACAATCCTGAACATGCTAGTAAACTTATGCTAGAGTTATAACACTGACAACTGTTGTAGAAGATTCATAATCTAATCACATGTGATTTCTAGCAAAAATAAGTGCGTAATCAGATTACTTACCGAATTGCTGATTTTAATATTTGTTGTCTTGTTTTAGCCTGTAATGAATAATGATAAACACTGCTTTGAGTGTTATGGATACGACATTATCATTGATGACAAGCTTAAACCATGGCTAATTGAGGTAAAGTTGCAGAAAATACAGAAATAACTTCCTCCTCATCTTCTTTCATAGAATAAAGTTAAGTAGGTTTCAGTGCAGTCCTTTCTCCTTTGAAACAATGTCTTTTATTGCTCAGGTAAATGGATTAAGAAAGATGTTAAAAAGTAAAATAGGCCATGTAATGACCAAGTGAGCACGTGCTTTTGTTTTCTATTTCTTTGGTGTTTTGTGGGTTTTTGTTTTGTCTCTTAAATCTAGTGTGTCCATATAATTGGGCTTCAGAGGCTGCCTGAATGTTAGCAGCCTGATTAGATACTGTCTCAGCAGCTGGAAAACTGGCGTTGGCCCAATGGAGCATAACGTCAAACTTGGTAAAACTTAGGGGCTGTCACGGCCTTAGTGTTGCTGGTTGAGAGGAAGGAGAGAAGAGACACGCAGGACAATGGTGAGTTTTGGAAGGCTTCGTGTCCACATAAATTTCTTAGTGTATTCATTTTGGATTTGTATGTTCAACATAATTTTTATCCAGCCCTCTTCTTCCTCTGTCTTATTCCCAAAGATCAAAGGTAAACGGACTTAAAAAAACCAAATTTTTCTAATACGACTTCTTAGTAATAAATATGGAACACAAGGGGTATGTTGAATGAACACCGGTTTGAGGCTTAATTACAACAAGATACAATTTAAGCACTTTGAAGAGAGAGAGAGTGCGTGTTTTTCTCTGGCTCACAGTTTAATAGTAGAGAATTCAGGTTAAGGACATAAAAGCTGTTTACCTCCTGCAGATTTTTGTTTGTAACAATTGTGGGAGCCACCCAGGCAAAATGTAAGCACTTAAATTTATGATTTTAGTACCCATGTAAGCTTAGAAAATAAAACAAAAATCCTTGTTTTGTCAGATTAGCCCTGTTGAATCTCATCTCAACAGAAATCCAGGCTGACGCTGCAGTTACGTAGCAGTGTGTTGTTTTGTTTTGAAGTAAAAAGAAAAATGCCCAATGGGGGATTCCTTCCAATGTCTGTGGCAGTGAAAGATGTGCCTTGAGATGCTGATTCTTAATTTCCCAAGTAGTAGATATTGTTATTACACGTGCTGTCTGGAGAACTATATACCACTCAAAAAATTGATGCTGATGTTTTTTTCTTTTACAGGTCAATGCTTCCCCTTCTCTTACTTCCAGTACTGCTAATGATCGCATCCTGAAGTACAATCTTATTAATGACACGCTTAACATTGCTGTGCCTAACGGGGAAATTCCAGACTGTAAATGGAATAAATCTCCACCAAAAGAGGTTCTCGGCAATTATGAAGTCTTGTAAGTTTTATCAGTCTTCTTCATTTTTTCAGGGGGCTGCAATAGCAACTTTGGAGGTATCAGTTTGCATCAGAGCAGGACTGCCTCGCCTCACTCCCGGGGGAATGTTGCTTATCTGATAAACGCTTGCTCTTACTGAGCTTCTTGCAGCTAGACTTGAGGTACAAAAGTGAGCAGAGTGTTTGTCTTTTACGTGTGTAGAACTTGCATTAGATGGAGTGTAATATGTAGATGGTAGTTAAATAGATAAACATTTGTATCAAATAGCTATAATTTCTCAATTCGTAGAAATGATGCCACTTGACTCTTGTAATTCAAGGATGTGATAAAGAGATGTCAGATACTTTTAAACTATCCTAATATGTTTTACAAAGGAAGAAATCAAGAAGATAGATCTTTTTAATATAGTGCCTGAAAGCTTTATCTAGAATTGGTCTTATGCAGAGGAATACTGTTTTTTAAATACCATGTTGATTACACAGTTTCTAATATTTCCTGAAAAAATACTCAGACAGGTTCTCAAGCGCTAGTGACACAATTGTTCAGTACACTGGAAATGCAGTGGTGTACCTAGCTGATCCTCTAATTCATATCAATCTTAATACTTTTTACATACGTGTTTAACTGTCTTTACTAATATAAGTGTTGGCAGAATTATGATTTAAATTTTAATGAGTGTTACGTACATGGTAGCTGTGAATACCTATACAATAGTGTAATGAGGTATATATTATGACTGGTCTACAAAGTATTGTAGAATTATCTTTCGACAATTACACTAATGCATCTAGAGTCAGTTTCTGCTTGGGATTTAAATAGCAGCTGAGGGGAGTATATGTTAAGGTTGTCCTCGGCCAAAATGGGCTTATATATTTGAAGAACTACTTGTCACTGTGGTTGTGTTACAAAATACACGTTATCAAGTACGTTCAACTTAAACATGCTATTGTTTATTCAGCCCATTCTTTCCCTGCTCGCTCAGTGATGCAATAGTGGAGTTTTTTAACGCTGCAGCTAGCAATCGCTGTTTGCTGACAATTTAGTAAAGTCTGGAGCTGTTGCTTCAGTCTGATGTTCCTGCTTAACCACAGGTCTTTGAAGAGCAGTAGTGAGGAGAATTACAGAAGTACGTGTGAAATTTCACAAGCTTAGTTTCACAACTCAGGAGTTTAACCAAAGCTACCAGATGCTTTTGGGGTTTTTTTGTTTGTTTTGTTTTAATAAAAGGTTACTGAAGGTATTTTTGCTGTTCTTTATTGTTAGGTCACAGGGTAGTATATTTCTTGGAATAATAGTTGTATCTCAAACTATCCATATGTAAACCTATGAGTAGAACAGCTTGTATTAAATTTCAGTGATAGATACTAATATGGAAGACCCACTCTTTTCTGTGTAGTGAATAGCAGGATAAGGCACTGAACAAACTATCTTATTTTAGATATGATGAAGAGATGGCACAAAGTGATGGGCCTGATCGTGACATGCGAAGTCGTTCTGGGCAATCCACTGGAATAAAAGGAAATCGTGCAAGAGATTCAGGAAAGCCTGTGCTGACCACCTGGAAGTGATAACAAAATAAAATCAGTGTAAAAGAATAACTCTTGTTGAAAGAGTTGATTCAGAGCTGCACTGTTGGTAGGAAGACACAATGAACCAAAATGTAATTCTTGAACAGACTGCTTTATTTTGCTGTGGTACATGTGAGAATTATTAAAAGGGGACAATACAGCCTTTGAAAAGACATGAAACAAAGCCTCTAAAACCAGGGATTGTACTGGAGATGCACTGAATTGCTAGTTAATGACATACATGTGTATATATTACTATATATAATATATAACTAATTTCATGCTGCATGTGGTTATATTAGTTCTCTGAAAGCAATGAATTTTATTAAACTTTTAGAAGCATAACTGTTCACACTCTGGAGAAACTAACTTCCCTCAGTAATAATTAAGAGCTTTCCTTAAAGTTGACAATTCAAAATATACATTCTAAAAGAAACCTCTGGCTGTTCTGGATATAATTTATTTTCTTGGAGAGCCTATCTCTAAGCCTTTTAATAAAGGTGGATTCTGTAAAAGGGTGGCAGTGATGAGCRTTATAATAGTATATTGTCACAATGATTTCAGTTTCTTGCTGGTAAGAAATGAGTAACTAACAAAAATAGCAGTACATGGAGTTGAGGCTATGGTCAGTTAATGCAGCTAATGATTTATAACCAGTATTAAGATCCTCGAAAGCAAATCTTTATATGCTGAGGGTCTTTTTTTCCTTTAAATGTTTTGAGCTGCTAAATTTTTAGAGGCAGAGAGTTTCATGACTTGAGGGAACGTTTCRCATGCTATATTGATGCATTATTTTACTAGCTATTCATTTTTATTCTGAGATAATATGCATCTTCACAGAAAACCAGACAAAACAACTACATACTGTAATACATCTCCTTGCTTGTAGCTGATTATAAATCCTTACTTGCACCACAATCTCTTCATGTATTTATGCATGTATATAAGTAAGTACAATATGTCTGTATATTTTTGTAAATTTTGTATGTACTATAACAAAAATATTGTTGCATCCAGTAAGCTACCTCTGGTAGCTCTGATGTCAAAGGTTGTGATGTTTATCTACAAAATGTATAGAGCAAAAATTAAAAATAGGTATTTTGGTCTTCTAACCTAACAGCGTAGTGTATAAATAAACTCGTTGGGTCTGTGATTGGCTGTTGCTTTCACTTGCAGATCCACCAGTTGTTAGGCAGTTATTTATAAATGCCGTAATGTGCAGCTCATACCTTCCTCCCCACTCCCCCCTTTTTTTTTGGGTGGGGGAGAGTTATTGAGAGAAAGATGAGGGAGGTTTAAAAACACATAAATATCCATGTAACCGTAATAAACTCTAATTTGGATGCCACTGATGCAGTGGTACTCAATCTCTGCCTGCCATAGCGGGCAGAGTACTTTGCCTTCCTCTGTGGCAGGCCATTTAAGCACATGCAAAGTAAACATAACTTCTTCCAAAAGCTTTGAATTGAAGTGTGTAGAGCAGACCACCTGCACGACAGAAAACTCCAGTCCCTTTCTCGCTTTTGAAGGCCCTCTGAGAAAGGCAGGCAGCTTCTTGCAAACTGCTTTCATGGGGGCAGTGCTTATGACACTCACTGTGGACCCAATCTGCTGAGAGCAGATTGGGCTGGGGAGGGGGGTCCACATATGGTCTGGAGCTGCCCAGGATCCTCAGACATGACCTGGGATTCATCCTTGCAATAAATAATGAAATACCTAGAATGAATGAGTCCCTCCAAGTGCAATTCTCTTTTTATCTTGTATATTCTGTTTAAATAAAGACCAAAATCCAACTGATTCTCTGGTCTTCTCGCTGGCCTCTGTGATGGCATGATCAAGTTGGCTCTTGAAGTACGGTTAAGAAAAGAAAATTTACCACAAAGCTCATTTTACCATGTAAAGCTCATCTAAATTCTAGGTCTCATAGCTATTGGGTTTGGGTTTTTTGTTCTTTTTTTAATTCCTTACCACGAGCCTTGCTTGTATTTTGAACCATGGCAGATAAACCAGTATTAAGTAGATGTATTGTCTAATATTAGATGTTGTGTTAATGATGTGATGTTTAGCAGGCGGATGTTTCCAGCTTTATCTCTGACTGCCCCTTACTAGTATGTAACAACATGATAGCCTTAGGAAATATTAGGCTGTAATAAATAGTGTTTTGTAGTATGGTTATATTTCCTACAGATAGGTAACACAATGAGGATGTTCTGATAGAAGGAAAATGGAGCTTTCTCTCACTTTGCTTCATTTACACTGCTTGTAATTCATTTCTCTAGTAGTTTGGACAAAAGGTATTTAGGTCTTGTTATATCATAACAGCACTGCAATGGCTACACTAGAATGATCGCTCGTTCCCTTTCTCTTTTTCTCTCTTTGTGCAGCCTACAGTGATGGGCCTTTTTAAGGAAGAGATATATGGAGAAATGCAAAATCTGTTTACAAAGTCAACTTTGCACTGTAACTTTTGGAGTATACAGAAGTCGTAACATTGCTAAAGCAGCTGCAGTGACCTTACTGATCCTGCCTGATGGGGAGGCTTAATGTGAAAGCAAAACCACACCTGGGTTATTAGGATATATTACTGTAGAAGGCTTTAGAGAATAACGCTAGCAGATACTTTTTAGCTGTAGTTCCACAATCAACCAAAATTGATGGTACTGTCAAAATAAATAGTCCTGTTCTTTCAAACACTTGTTTGTAGGTATTTCTCTGTGTTGGCAATAGTGTCTTTGCACATAGGTAGTGAGTTGAATCAAGGCCCCCAGAACACAGCCTCACAAGATATGCAGTATAAGAATGGTATTACTTATAATATTACTTATATTGAATAGTCTTATTTAATTGTTTGGGGGGTTCTAATGGTTTGGAAAGGGTCAACTCAGAGCTTGTATTCTCATAAAGCAGTGTAATGCATCTCTTCCAGTCCTGACTTGTGAAAACCTGTGATCGTATTAAAGTCAGTGAAAGTCTTACTATTGCTTTCAAAAAACAAGGATTTCTTTCCCAGTATGTAGCAGGTATATTTCATTCACATGTAATATTTGCAGGGCAATATTTGATATGGAAGATATTTTTGCAGCAGGGCTCTTGGTTTGGAACAGACAAATCTTTCTTTCTGACCACTGTAGTATTGGGAAAGCATATTTCAAACATTTTACTTGATATCTTTGTAAAAAAAAAAAATCTTTGTAAAAAAAAAAAAAATCTTTTACCATAACTACCATACCATAACTACCATGATTACCGTAACTACCTCATATCTAAACATAGAGTTATTAGTAACTGAAAAAAAAAACACTCTGATAGGAAATTTTGACTAAGTACTCTTAATCTCAAAGGTAGAACTTAGATTTTAAATGTTAATGTAACGTTTTACAGTTATATCTCTAACCAACATATCATTAGTAATTCCTCCTGCTGGCCTGAGCATGAATTCAATAATGCAACGCTCTTTAAAGAGCAAGCAATAGTCAGAATAGGCTGCAGATACAGTGCCCCGTCTCTTCCTGTTCTCACTCCCCTTTCTTTTTGAAAACAATGGGCTAGTGATAGGATGTATCCGACTGCTTTCTCCTCGCTTCCTTTTCTAACAGGCTTTTTGCAGAGGTGGAAATTTGAAGACCTAACTGTATTTTCACTTCTAATATGTGAAAAAACAAGATAGGCAACGGAGGCCTTATGGAACAAAACTGAAAGAGCGTGACATGGCAGATGATGAAGATTGCCTTTCTGATTATTGGTAACAAAAAGCAAACTGAAAGCAAGCAGAATGCCTTTCTCTTCTGTGGAGAGCATGAGGTCTCCTGTAGATAAGTAAAATTTTCTTAAGAAAATCAAACCTGGGAACCTCCATTGTTACATAATGTCTATTTTTCTATGTAAGACCTATTGAAAATACAATGCTGCTTTGAAGGAATTTGAGTAAGAACAGGGTCACAGCCTGTGGTAACTGAAATGAGTCTGTTCTGTGCGTGAAACAGCTTGTCTGAAAGCTCAGAACCGGGGGGATAAGAAGGAAACAAAAGTAGTCATAACTAGCAGGTCTGGGGGAGGCTGGGGAGGAGGGAGGGAGGGAGGAGGGCAATGTGCGAATATTGCGCTGTTGTATGGCTGGTTGTACACGTCATGAAAAGTAAAGCTGAAGAGCTGGTGAGGAGGAGGAGGAGGAACTAGAAAGGAAAACTTTATTGCACGCTCAGGAATAATGTTGCAAACTTTTCACTCTTGCGCTCCTTAACTAAATCCGCTACTGTAGTAAGACAGAACTAATGCTATGAAGTGGTTTTATAAACTGATAAAAGCCTGGGCTTACTCTGCTGTCAGTTGGAACTAAGGTGATTAGGGAGCTGTGTAAGCCAGTGAGGGCATGTGTCTGCTCTAAGCGCTAAGGGGAATTAATGAAGGGCGTGATGTTAATGTGCATAATAAAAGGTGTTACACCTTATGTGGACCCTCTCATTCAAAGGTTAGGTGGTCTTTTTTTTGCTGAAGCCTAATTCTCCAAAAGATTAAAGGCTGTTTTACCTCTGATTGAGAGGGCTTAAATGGGCTTAAATTTGAGTGACTCCACACAGACAGGCTCTTAGTTCTGAGTAACTAACCTTGGACCTAGGCCAGTCAAGCTCCAAGTGTATCTGGCTGTAGGGTAAAGAAACTGTTTTGAGTTTTGGCAGAGCAAAATAAATGAGAAATAACAGTCCTCAAAAGCTCTGGCTTCAGCTAGTGTAATAACTTGCCAAACAGATCTAACATAAATATGTTTTTCAGACCTAAAATGCTGCTCTTCATATGCTCAAGTGATCACTGGCGTAACGTCAGCATTGTACAAAGAATTAAATAGACAAGCACTAAAAAGCCACGGTAATTGTTATAATGACACTGATGCAGAAACAGGTTATTGCTAGAGCTGAATACTCAGGCTTGCTTCCTGGGCACTAACCTTTCTCTCTGTTAGTTCTCTGACATGGAATTAATAAGATTCCCACAGAATAGCTTCTTTATAAGGCTGTAGGAACTCAATTAGAATAAAGGAAACAGCATTATCCCTAAAGCTACTTTGTTGCTGTTGGCTTTACAATAGAACTTCTGCCTAAAATGTCCCCCCATCTCCTGATTCACTTCCTGCTATAGACTCAGCAAAACAATAGGCATTTCACCAAAGATGTACAGCACCGCGCTTCAGCAGGAGAACACGCTGGCAATGCCTCTTTTATCTGTAGTTGAGGAGGGGCTTTACTCTGCCACCGTATACTAGCTCTGTTCCTGAAGTAGTTACTGTTGCATTTACATAGGTGGAAGTATAACCAGAATGTAACTCACATTTTGGGCCTGCTTTATTAAAATAGCTCACTCGAGCCTTCAGTTCAGTGGGAAGAACTCGGTGCCATCTGGTGCCTAGGTTTCAAAATATAAAACTGGTGTCCAGAGCTAGTTATGCTGCAAACCTGTAGGGTTTTCTTTAAAAAAAAAAAAAAAAAGGCACTTTTTGCAAACTTTCTGCTCTCTGCAGAAAACAAAAGTGTATGGTTGAGAAAAGCTGACCTTAGCCGTGATTTTGTTAAAACTTTGATTATTAAGAGGAAATAGGAACATAGGTGAATATAGTGGAAAGATTGATCGTTTCTACTCAGTAGGAGGAAGTTGTTTATGTGCGAGACAGGATTTTTTTTTCTTTCTTTTTTTTTTTTTTTACATTGCCATCAAAGCTTAGGCAAGCTTAAAGAAACTCTCCAACTTGAAGCAATCCATAGCTAGGACCTTTTCAATGGTATGATGACATAGGTGTATCTTTACCGTTAACAGCAAGTCTTCTATGCCTTAATTATTCACAAATTTTGTACTTATTAAAAGCATATCTTTCACATCTGAAATAATCATAGAGATATGTTGTAAAATAGAAAAAGTAGGGCAGTATGAAACACTAATTAAAAACATAAATGTGAAAAGGAGATGATAAAGAATATTTCATACAAATATATATGACTTCAGACAAATATGTCACTATGACAAAGACTGTCAGACAAATATGTAGGACTTACGTAAGAAAAGTTCTTTCCCAATGAAAGTTGGCCAGTTAAGTGGTAAAATTAATTGATTCAAGTGGAGTTAAATTTATTATCCTGAAATTTCATGTTAGTTGTTGGCTTATGCAATCACTAAAGGGATTACATTCACAATTAAAAAATCCATCAGGGTTTCAATTTAGGTTTAAAACTGTAAAAAAATATGTATCATATAAGCTTTCTTAGCTAGATATAAAGATTCTGAAAAGAAGGCTAAAATGTTATTGCAACAAGAGTCAAGAAATACCAGTGAAACCTGCAATAAGTGAAGCCAAGAGGCAGAATTTCTCTACAGAGAAAATATTGGTACTTAAAAGGACACGTGCAATTTCTGAGGACAGCAGAAGACACAAGAAACATATTTAAAAATAGATTGTGTTAAAAATAAAAATAACCGTGGGATACTTATTTAAAATGAGAGGTTTTTTTCAGAAACTTCCTGTCCTGTCTCTAACAGTCTAACTTAAATGTCCACCAGGCAGGCTGCATAGACTGTTAGCCTTTCTCCTAAGAAAAAAGGTTGAAGTAATCTTTCCTAGGATGTCACATTTTGAATATAACTGAAAATGTTCAGAGAACAACTGAATTTTAATATTTAGAAAAAGAATCTCAAATTGCTAAATTTGAGATGATTAATACCATGTTAAAGTATGATTCACTACATGTGTAAATTATTCATGGTATTGTAATAGTGTCATCATGCTGGGAGGGTGCATGACTAGTGGTAGATATAATTAGACCACTAATTATATCTAAACTTCGTGTTTGAATATGCATAAAGAGAATTTACATTTTATAAATTGAAAAAAATAGTACTTTATTAACCACTGAGGTATATTTCTGCAAGCAATTTTTTGAGTGTATATATGTATGTATATAGTGCATGTGGCCTCAAGTCTTCATATATTTATACTTGCATTTAACTTTATTACTGTAAGTAATTCTGATGAAGTCAAATTAAGCAACAGTATGTACATCAACCCCAGTGCAGACAAATTTTGCTTTCAGGTATAGAGATAACTCACAGGAAGATCAATAGCATTGATCCAAAATGTAGACAACTTTAATAATGTCGTTTCTTAATTGTTTCAAATGATACACATGAAAAAGGGATGAAAACTTTACAATTAAAATTGTATTTTTTCTTCTGATTGTTGTTTTTGTCTCCTTTGTCTCCAAAGATGTCTAAGCCATTTTTCATTCTAAATGTAAAAAACATAGGAAACATCTTGCAACCAGAAGAGAATGTTCAGCTGCTTAAAAATAGTATTCACTAAAGTGGTGCCTCAAGGAGCCTTCAAATATTAAATTAAAATCTTCATGTAAATTGTCTTTTGGTGACTTTTTTTTCCAATTAATAGTCCTGCCTTCGCTTTTTTGTATTTTCAGTTTTAATTGTACAGAATTTATAAAGATGTTTAAGTGAAAGGTTGGATAACACAGTTGTTATTTCCCCAGTTGTGTTAAAATCCAAGCCAGTTGTTCGTACAACACTGTTGGGTAAGTTGATGGTTTCTGCTCAGCCTCCATTCCCTTGGAATACAGAACAAGCACGAGTCCCAGGTGAAGAGCACTCCCCAAACTGCAACCATTCATAGGTTTGGCACTGGGACACCAGGGCTGAATTTACTGCACCTAGATATATGGGGAGAAAAAAAAGGTGCAAGTAGTACAGAGCCCTGGCAAAGTCCATGCATGGGAATAGTTGATTGGAAAGAAGAATACAGAATTGTTTTCCTCACTTTTAAAAGACAGTCTGGTAGTTTTTGCAAGCAAACTCGGGGCCTGAATATACCTCTCTTGTACACCTGTTTACAGTCATTGGCCCCAATCTGATGTTGCTGTAAAATAAGAATGTGAGCCCTGATTTTCACAGGTGATAGCATATATGTCTGATTGGCACTGGTTCTGTAAACAGCAAAGTGATTTTGGGGCACAAGGCGGTATTCGATCAACTCTGTGCAGAATAAGGTTTTTTTGGTCAGTTCACCACCAGGGCCAGGTTCAGCCTCTGTCCTCTAGCAACATGGGAGTCTCTTTCCTCACACTCTGAACTCAGAGCTATGATTTACATTGAATTCCAGGGCTGTTTCTTAAATCTTTGGGCAAGTTTGAGCGTTATTTGACCATACAATATAAATGAATGAGTGTTTTGAAGTTGAGGTTGAAGGCAGTCTAAGTGTTTTGGCAGGGAGGATTTCTAGCTTTGACAATGCTCTAGGCAAAACAGAAGCTCAATTCATGTCTATACAGAAAGAACTGTATTTCTGATTATATATATCATTTGTAATCTTCTGTAAAGAGAGCTGGATTTTGCAGACCTGGCTTTCCTATTTAATGAGAGAGACTGCATAGAAAAATAAAATGCATTTGTGATCAGAAATGAGAGAAGAAATGTCAAGATTCCTCCTATTAAATATGAAATTTTAACCTTCAACACAGTATTTTTAAGAGAAGGAGAAAAGGAGAGAGTGGAAAATCACATTAAAGCTTTAAAAACTTACAGACCTGACCAGATTTTGTGGTAACATTGACTGGAAATGATTCAAATCAAGTTAAGGACATTTTACCAGAAGGTAAAATTCACCCCAGTGATATGGTCTCACAGTCCTGCTGGGCTAACCTAAATGTCTCTCCCAGTGAACTTAAAACTCCTTAAAGTTAATGAGTCACACGCTTAGTGAAAGAGTACGGGAGGACTTGGCGCCTACGCTGATTATACGCCGACTTGCATAAGAAACATGCCCAAGAGCAAAGAGCGCCCAGGGCCGTGTTGCAGCCCTGCATGGTGATCCTCAGACCAGGCTGCAGGCAGGTGGGCAAAGAGAAAGGCAGAGGCGAGGGTGGTTTGAAATTCATGGAGGAGAAGAGGATGCATAGGCTGCAGGGCCAAAATAAGGGCACCGTGACTGCTGTTTTGGGGACTTGACTTGAAAGAAATGCTCCTCGGTCTAAAACAAATATGTCTAAAAGATAGGTGAGGGCTGGAATAATAGCTCTACCTGTGATAGCATTCAAGTATTGTGTGTCTCTGCTTACAGAGGTTTAACCAAATCAGCAATGTGATTTTAAAGGTGGCTCTGTCCTTGAACAACCTCAGTCTCAAACGCAGCCGTCAGACAAGTGCACTAATAAGTCCCGTGCTGTTTCTCCAAGCGAAGCCTGGGCTCCCRCTGACAGGCCGGAAATATGTAATCAATGCAGTGCTATCATTGCTGCATCGTGGTGTTAGAGGGCACTGCATTCCTCAGCCAGACAGCCTGGAAATCAGAAGGGAAATTAAAGTCTTCATCGCTTTCACTCGTTAAAAATTCCCTGTCACCGCTCCTATCAGCTTGGTCCAATTCCAGTTCAGGAAACTAATCTTTGTGCTGATTTATGGTCCCCTGCGGTGGATAATCGAAGTGGGACATATGATGTCTTTATTTACTATGAGGCCTGAGATGTTCTGCAGCGTTGCTCTGCCAGCGGATTTCGAATATATATATATATATATATATATATGTATGTATATACAGGTTTAGAAGCAGCAAAGGCCGGCTGCTGAGGGGGGCAGCGGTGCCGACTTCTGGCACCGGCCCCCCGAGCCCAGGACTGGCTCACAGGAACGGCGCGCGTGCGCGTGGGGAGCGCGGGCCTGAGTTTGGTGACCGGCGGCGGCACGGGGAGGCGGCGCGCGGCGCTAACGGCCGCCGGCGAACCGTTGGCGGGCGCGCCCCACGCGCCGGCGCGGGGCGTCGCCGGCCCCCCAAGCCCCCGTCGCCCGCCAGCCACCTTCGCCTCCACCGCCCCTTCCAGCCATCAGCTAGGAAGCGACGTTAATTGTCAGGCGCGGCGAGCCAATGGGCCGCGGCGGGGCGGGAACCTGCGCGTGGCCGTCTCCCAATCCGGAGGCGGCTGGGCATCCGCCAATCAGCGGGGGCGGGGGCGGCAGTCGGGCGCAGGCGGGAGCGGGGGGCGGCAGTCGGAGCGGTTGGAGCCCGGCGCAGCGCAGGGACTTTTCCCGCTTCCCTCCGCGCCGCCTCCCTCCCTCACCCGCCGCCGGCGGGAAGCTCCCGACGCTTCAGGTGAGGGCGGCGCCGTTTCGGGTCGAGCCCGAGGGAGAGGCGGGGGCTCAGACCCTGTCGGCGGGGTGAGGGAGGGGGAAAGGGCC
>NW_020449008.1:209788-224669 GCF_003343035.1 Apteryx rowi | reverse complement strand
GCCCGCGCGCCTCGCGGCGGGGAAGGTGAAGCTCTCCTTGCGCGGCGCCTGGCGGAGCAGGGCAGGGCTGGGGCTTGCGGGCGATGACGACACCGGCTGGGGAGGCTCAGTTTCTGTAGGAGGGAAGAGCTCGCTGCTCGGGAAAGTTTGGTGACCTACTCGGTGGTGGTGGTGACGACTGCTTTTTTTGGGAGGGGGGGAGACCTAAAATTGAGTGAGTGGGATTTCCTCCTGCCTTTCAAATCCCGTGGGCCTACATGATGGCAGGAATGCTGACTTCGAGGGAGGGGCCTTTCTGCGAGGGAAAGTGCGGTTTTAAACGGCTTGCTGTCTCCTGAGTACTAGCAGTGACACAGATAGGCCAGGCTGCTTGGTCTTGCCATCTCCTTCTCTCTTGAATGTCCCTTTTTTTTTTTTTGGCTGGTGGAAAGAATCGCCCCTTCTCACAAAGTGAAACATCTGTGTGGGAAACAGAAGTCACTCTATGTGGATTGAGGCTACCTGGTTAGAGAAAGACTGGGTATCTACAGTGTCTGTGTGGCCTGCTGTATCCATCTTTCCCCATTGCTTGGCTCTTTCTGCTTAAAATGACTCAGGAGCTGATAGGCTCAGTCTTTCGAGGTTTTGTCCATTTGCTTTAGCAATGAGGGAGACCAGAAAGCTGCTAGTGGCCTTCACTGTCCTTTTTTAAACTGTGTGTTTGAAAACTAAGTGTGATCTTGCAGTTTTAAATGTTCAGTTGGTAGCCCATTTTTCTGACTAAAACTATGAATTAGCTAGGATAATTTGAAACAAGTACACGCTTGCTTGCATCCCCTGTAATTATTTTAGTAAGCTTTATCATCTGTTCACAACCCAAACTGTGGTGAAAAATGAACCTCAGGATGTGTTAGACACTTCTATCTTCCTCTGTTGTGCCTCATGACCTCACAACAGTCTACTTGAAAGATTGTCAGTGTGACAGTTTTCTCTCGCTATGGGAGGACCCTATCCCTTCTGTTACTTTGAATTTAATTTCAGAGTTTGTTCAGCCTCTTTTTGAAGATAGGGCTATTGAGCTCACAACTTTGAAAAGGTGAAAGCATTGGCAGTGTATGATTACAGTACACATAGTGAAGATTCTGGCTCAATGCAACAAAAAGAAGGTCATTCTCTTATGACTGTTGTAAGACCAGTATAAAAACACCCCTTCATTCCCTTGGGGGCGGGAGGAGAAGGTCTTGTATTTCTGCTTAAAGATGAGAGGTAAAATTAAGGCAGTTTGACTGTGTTTTAGACAAAACTTCTTAATTATTTTTATGAATAGGAAGGTCACTCACACTGAGGGATAATGTGCTTGTTGTTTCATACCTGTATGTGTCTGAAATTATTTATTGTCAAACTTGCAATTTGCCTTCAAAGATAATAGTGTTATGTTCTACCAATTATGACTGAATCAGCTTAAATGGTAACGTGTATTAGCACACAGGGCAYGTCTAATTAGCACAATGCAGCATCATTTTAGTGATCTCTGATCATTCAACACCACAGCTAAGGAATGGAAAGCAAGAGAGGTGTGCAAGTGTTACCTTGTCCTCTGTATTATTAACACTAGCATGGCTATTCAGTGTACCAGTGCTTCCAAGCTTGTGTAGTTACATAGTTTAAAGAAAGATGTATAGCATAAATATAGTTAGTAATGAAATAGCTTATTAATGTGTAGATAGACAAAACTGTTTTGTAGTGACTTTTTTGCTAAATTTTTTCTTTTGTTTTGAAGAGGGTGTATAGCAGTAGTTAATATTGAGCTGACAAATGAGATGGCATTCGTGATTTGTAGCCTTTCTTTCTCTAGAACTGAGTGAACTACTGTCTTAAAGATCACAGAATCACAGAATGGTTGAGGTTGGAAGGGACCTCTGGAGATCATCTAGTCCAACCCCCCTGCTCAAGCAGGGTCACCTAGAGCATGTTGCACAGGATCGCATCCAGGCGGGTTTTGAAAATCTCCAGAGAAGGAGACTCCACAACCTCTCTGGGCAACCTGTTCCAGTGCTCTGTCACCCTCACAGTGAAAAAGTATTTCCTCATGTTCAGATGGAAGCGTCTGTGTTTCAGTTTGTGCCCGTTGCCTCGCGTCCTGTTTCTGGGCACCACTGAAAAGAGTCTGGCTCCATCCYCTYGACACCCTCCCTTCAGATATTTGTACACGTTAATAAGATCCCCCCTCAGCCTTCTCTTCTCTAGGCTAAAAAGGCCCAGCTCTCTCAGTCTTTCCTCATAAGAGAGATGCTCCAGTCCCCTAATCATCTCTGTAGCCCTTTGCTGGACTTGCTCCAGTAGTGCCACATCTGTCTTGTACTGGGGAGCCCAGAACTGGACACAGGACTCCAGATGTGGCCTCGCCAGGGCTGAGTAGAGGGGGAGAATCACCTCCCACCACCTGCTGGCAACACTCTTCCTGATGCACCCCAGGAGACCATTGGCCTTCTTGGCCACAAGGGCACATTGCTGCCTCATGCTTAACTTGGTGTCCCCCCGCACTCCCAGCTCCTTCTCCGCAGAGCTGCTTTCCAGCAGGTCGACCCCCAACCTGTACTGGTGCATGGGGTTGTTCCTCCCTCGGTGCAGGACCCTGCAATTGCCTTTGCTGAACTTCAGGAGGTTCCTCTCCGCCCACCTCTCCAGCCTGTCCAGGTCTCTCTGAATGGCAGCACAGCCCTCTGGGGTATCTGCCACTCCTCCCAGTTTTGTATCGTCAGCAAACTTGCTGAGGGTGCACTCTGTCCCTTCATCCAGGTCATTGATGAAGAAGCTGAACAAGACTGGACCCAGGACTGACCCCTGGGGGACACCACTAGCTAACTAGACTCTGCACCGCTGATCACAACCCTCTGAGCTCTGCCATTCAGCCAGTTCTCAATCCACCTCACTGTCCACTCATCTAGCCCACACTTCCTGAGCTTGTCTATGAGGATGTTATGGGAGACAGTGTCAAAAGCCTTGCTGAAGTCAAGGTAGACAACATCCACTGCTCTCCCCTCATCTACCCAGCCAGTCATTCCATCATAGAAGGCTATCAGATTGGTTAAGCGTGATTTCCCCTTGGTGAATCCATGCTGACTACTCCCGATCACCTTCTTTTCCTCCACGTGCTTGGAGATGGCCTCCAGGATGAGCTGCTTCATCACCTTTTGAGGGATGCAGGTGAGGCTGACTGGCCTGTAGTTCCCTGGGTCCTCCTTCTTGCCGTTTTTGAAGACTGGAGTGACATTGGCTTTTTTCCAGTCTTCAGGCATCTCTCCTGTTCTCCATGACCTTTCRAAGATGATGGAGAGTGTCTTAGCAATGACATCCGCCAGCTCCCTCAGCACTCGTGGGTGCATCCCATCGGGGCCCATGGATTTGTGGGTGTCAAGTTTGCCTAAATGATCTCTAACCCGAAGATGTCCTTATGGCAATTCTGTGCTTCCTCAGTTGTGGTTAACATAAGCCTAAATGTCAGTGTGACTTAAAATGGTAGTCTGTAAACCCAGAAGTCTCGCATTCTGTCTCTTATAGCAGTGCCAATGGTTAAAAGTGCTTACAGGCACTGCTACTCAAGAAGTAAGTGTGCTTGTATGAGTCCATAGGAGTAATATAAATTGGCTAAAAAGGTAGCTTTCTGCTCCTGAGATGGTATGCACTTTTCTAAATGTAGACTTAATTACTTAAATGTAAGGACTTTCTAAAAGTCCTTAAAAAGTTGCATTTTATTCTCCTACGGTGAGCCAGAAGAATGGAAGGTGAAGATTTGAATTTCCTTTTTTTTTTTTCCATGGATGTGTTCAAACACACCTATAAACTAATATATTGTCAGTACCATTTTAGATGCATTGTTGGTTCTTGGGATCTCTGCTTTTTCTTAGAAATTCTAAGATTAGTTAATTATCGATTGCTTGAAACTTTGAATGATGCCTATATTTAATACTTGAATTGAAGACTAGTCTCTGAGATGAACAATTTTTTTTTTTTTGTGGCATAGAGGTTAATTTGAATTCTGTCTTAATCTAATAAACTTCACAAAGTGGGGTTGTTTCTTTCAACAAAACTGAGTTACTGATTTTTGACTTGACTTAAGGTAATGATGAATTGTTCTGGGAACATGAGAAGGAAGAAAGCAGGAAATAACAGTGATGTAACTGTACTGAGGTAAACAGAGCTAAATATTCTGAGTCTGTGGTTAGGTGGAATGGTGTATTTAATATGAGTGCTGCCTGGCTAGTTGGCTCACTGAGTGTGAGAAGAACAATCTGAAGTTGATGGTAAAAAAGCTGTTGTGCCCCTGAGAGGGGAAAAGGTTAGCACCCAGTCTATAGTCATAATCAAATTTGTCTCAAGACTTGAAAGTCATTCCTTCATCTGCTATTGTTCAAGGAACCTTGCTTGCTTGGGGCAAGAGAACAGTCAACACTTCTCTGGTGCTGATGTATAATCTGCCTTGATGCACAGTCTTTGGAGTGCGAGTGATTCTGCTTGAGCCACTGTGTGCTGGCATGCAGTGGCCAAATCCTGTGAGTCTTAGTGGACAGGATGTGTCAATATTTGAGAAGGTACCCAGCCCTAATTAGTAAATGGGGATAGAGTTAGCACGGATATTGTGAGTAACACTGCACAGTAATGAGCTCTGAAGCTAAAAGAAAATGCCTCTGAGACTTTGAGTGGTGTGATTTGGTTCAGCTTTTTATAATATGCAAATATTTAAAAACTGTCTTGGCTTACACAACATGTTGTAAATATTTTGACAGTATTGGTAACCTGTATCTTGCAGTGGTGGTTTTGGGGCCAATGTCTGTTATTAACCCCCTCYTGCTTATGTAGGACTCTGTTCTAAACTAAGAATTCCAAAGCATCTACAGCCCAAAAACCTTAAATGAGATTCTTTGTCTTTCATCATATACTCTGGACCACTGAATAATAAGCTGCATTACAATATAATTTCAAAAATGGAGAGGATGAGAGCGGTGTATCAGATCATTATTAAACATTTGTTTTGACAAAGGTTTCCTGAAACTAAAAAAGCTCTTTTCTTTTATGTGGTCTTTTGACACAAACTTAGTAATGCAGAATAAAAATAGATACCCTGAGAATGGGGTGCCACRTTTCCAGTTTTTAAGTGATGCGGTGAACTCAAAGGAGTTCACATTTGTGTCTTAAATATCTTTCTTCTCACAGCCATTGTGATTTATGTACTTGCAAACTCCTGGCTTTTGATTATAAAGTAGTGGGTTGTTTACTAATACTAAAACCAGATGAATGCGATGGTCCTGTAACCTTCACTGTGAAGTGTCTTTTTGCAGAAGAGTAATATTCTTTGTATCTCATTATTATGTCTTTGTACATGAGTAGTACAAGTAGTACTCATAAATCTGTGGGGGGGTTTTTTTGGTATGATGGTAAATGTGTCTTTCCCACATATCAGACTGATGCATTGCCATTTGATGATTGTAACAACAAAAGATATGTATTGACTGGGCTCTTAAAAGGTCTAACAGGGTTCTTTGATAACTAGCATCTCATCCTCTGCTTTCTGAACGTAGCCAGAGCTTCTGTCTTCCAAAAACAACTGTCAGTTTGCACAGACCTTAATTAGCATAGAAATGGTAGGTGAATATTGAAGTAAGAATTTTATTTGTTCTCAATAGCAAATGCCTAGCCATAGTTTATTACTCTTTTAAGCTAGTGCTCTCTTCTTCTGAGTTTATAAATAAAATAAAGGGGGGAGCAGATATCCTTGACGTGTTAATTTTAAAGGGGGAAATGTGAAGTATAGATTTCAATAAATCATCTGGCCTGAGTCACAGGACAAGCAGACGTCTTTTTGATTTGACTTATGCCTCTGGTCCTCTTCCTTAATAGACGTTTTCTTGGCAAATTGACAAATATCTGAATCACTGCTGAATGGAATAACRCTTCTTTTCTGTTAAGAGAAATGATAAATCTACAACAAACAGGTACAGGTATGTTAAAGCAACTCTTCATTTTTAATGGGACCACATGATTATACAGTATCAAATCAACTTAGTCTTGCTGGTTTTCTCAGTCCTTGAATTTTTTTAAAGCAATTTTTTTCCAAAGTCTTAAGGTTCTCTCTGCATCCCCTTAAGAGTTACAGACAAAAGCTTCAAAACTTTTAGTTGTTTACCTGAAGTAATCTAAACTGGTCAATGTACAGTCACACTTTGCTTGAACACAAACAGCTTGGATAAGCTTTAGGGTGAACATAATTGAATGGACTTCCTAAGTTCTTGCTGTGTTGAGTTGTCCGTTCCATTTCAAAATATGAGCACTCTGTTTTAGCTGCGAGAACTGAAAMTGGATTACCATTTCCCTTAAATAAGTTTTCTTTAACCTTTGTGTATTAGGAGATTCATAAAATTCATATTAAGATTGCTGTCATTCAGATGCAAATACAGTGAGAAATAAAGAAATCAAGCAGTTAGCTGTTTCTCTTTCRAGCACTTAAATTTCATAGAAACTCCTATGCCTGCAGGTGRGAATATTACTGTATCTTTGGTATCTGTATTGGCCCACTGTTATGATAGGCCACTGGTGTTTTCATTAGTTTACACTAAATTGRGTATATTTTACTGCCATCCTGTTATTTTAAGTGTGTATAACCTGCTTCCTTTTTCCATGGTATAATTTATTTTTGTGTGTGTGTGTATAGTTGGGTGGGTTTTGTTTGTTTCTAGTTTCCCAGACTGCTTTCCACTAGCAGGTCTTTTGCTCTAGTGAACTTTCAGGGCCATTCTTGCCTTGAGCTGAGTTTTTCTTTTTAAAAGCTAATTTAATTGGAGCAACCAACCTATATGTATTAGCTGATCACAGTTTATCACCTCTGATTCATAAGTACCAATTTCCAAAGGAAACTGTCATACTGTCCTAGCAAACTGAGTCCTAAATGGACAGACAAGCATGTTCTGTACCGTTACTGGATCACTGATGGCCTAAGAATGAATTTGATGGCAGCTCTAAGAGCTTTCCAATGTAGCGCTTTCCCGTTAAAGTTGATGTTCTCTACTTCAAACTGTGCCTGTTCTTACTATCTTCAATAAAAAAATGTTTTCAGTGTTAATTTCAAGCTCAAAGGAAAAAAATATATGTATCTCTTCTGCAGGTATAGTCTCTGAGTCACTTCAGAGATACTACTACATCTGAGCAGAAATATGCTTCAGTAGTCTGTTACTAATATTTACTTTCTAGTAAGTGTGCAACTGGAGTCAGAAGTAGGATATTTCCAGAATGTGGGAGCAAAATACCTTAAATCTTGAAGGACAGAGTTATTTTCGAGTGCATCTCAATGGGAAGGTGGCATCTATATCAATAAAAGGAGACTCTTACGTTGTAGGTTAGACTGCAAAGGTAGTCATCCAAAAAAAGTGCAGGTTATTCTCTCAGAAACAATAAAAATTAAATCCGGTTTTAAGTTATGGTAGTTGTAGCTGATACTAGCTAAACTGGCTATATCACTTATAATGAAGTTACCCCTTTTGGTGTCATAGATGCTAAAGATATGACAAGGATTTCTTTTGTTTGTTTGTTTGTTTTTTAAGGTGCTGTGAGAAAAGGTCTGCTCTTACGTGATCTGCAGGATAGGTAAACATGTTTGCAAATTTGGAATGAATTCCCTATTTTGCTGTGTTTCCTCCTTGTCATCTTCTCTTGTATTTTATTTTATATCCTCAGGAGCATGTCTCAGAGATAGTTAAAACTATTAGGCGCTTTTTATCTGTGGAGCACACATTAACATTCTGTAGAAATATGAAGAGATAATTTCACATAAACAGTTTTTAACTGTTACTGCTCTTAAAATTTTTAAAGCAATAGTTTCATCATTCAGTTAGTAATAGTACACAACACAAATACAAAAGAATTATTGATAGATTTTAATCCAGGAAGGAACCATTTGTAATCATCTGGTCTGAGCTGAAAAAGACAAGCCACGGGACTTCTGTGAATTAATGCCTACTAGAATTTGAGAAATAGCTACAAAACAAGCTCCCCTTTTAGGAAGTAGAAAGAATTTAGAATCCACCCCAACCCTGTTAATTGTCCAAGTGACTGACTAGTCCTGCTGTCTGAAACAGGATACCCTCTCTGATTGTATAATACAGATAATATATCCTTCTAGCTGCCTACCCAATAGCACCTTGTATATACCCTAGAACTGCATGAGCATGTTTAACTGAGTATTCCTCTCAACTTAAGAATTCTTCTTCAAACTTGCTGCTTAAAATAGTGGGTCATCTTWATGAAACAGAAAAGTTAAACTTTGTCTTGGTACAGCCCAGTATGAATTACAAATGAATTTTGTTAGCTTGTGCTCATTTCAGCAAGCAATTCAAATAGCATTTGCAATGATTCTCTTTTATTTACTACTTCCTCAGCCTTTTTCTTAAATTGCTTGTGCAGCAGATAGTCGTGAATCTTGGTCTTTTTCAAGGTTACTGATGATAATGTTAAATAGCTCAGCAGCGTCTCACCAGATACATATCTGCTTCATAATATTTCTTGATTCTGTATTTTGAGAGTTTAAAATAATGTAATGTCAGACTGAACTTGTATCATTCTGTCTTTTAATCTGAATATTTTGTGATGGCAAGTTGAATGCCGTGCTGAAACATATTTAATCAGCATTGTCATTATCATTAAAAATGGTGACCTTATGAAAACAGGATGCCATTAAGAAGTTGTTTGTATTGATTTTTCTCTTTAATTATATAACTACTTTTGTTATTATTAGCTTGTTATCCTTGTTAAGTGATTGCTTATATTGTGCCATCTTAGTTGAAAACTTTAGTTGATTTATTTTTAGTAAATGATGTAATTCTGTCCCTTTTAAAATACTGATGTGACTTTTTTTTTTCCCCTTTCTCGTCTTCTGGAACTTCTGTATTATTTCAGAACCTTAAAAAGGTTCTGAAGGTTCAGAACTCCTAAAAGTTAATGTTGATGGTATACAGAGCCTCCCAATTGGTATTTTAAAATTATTGAACAAGAGTATAGTTTGATCATGCTGTGATTGTTCAGACTCCTAAGTCCTTTTGATTTCTGGTTTGAGGGGAAAAATGTTTCACTGTGAAACGACCAAATTCTTGTGCCTCTTAAATATGTCATCACTCATGGATCTTCTGTTGCTATGTTAAATTGTTGATGTATCAATAATAATAGCATTGCTGTTAAGGTTGTTATAACAAGGACAATAAAGGAGCTTTAAATATATTCAGCTCTACCACTAGAACTTCTGTGGACTTCTTGCTTCCTTTCATCAGTTTGTCATTCCTAGCTTCTGTTACATTCATTATCATGAACTTTCACTCTTTTCCAGTTCACATATAACTATATCTGTAGTTACTCTGTTTTTTTTTCTAATTGTGGTTTTGGGACAGCTATTAAAGTCTTGCATGATTTCAAGTTAATATTACTTTCAGATTGCCGATTTGTTTCAGTTGATGCTAGAGACACACTGAGTCAACTCATGACTTGTGTACACTAATCTCTCTTTTACTTCTATTATCCATTCTTTTCTGAGATGGAGTAGGCATGAAATTCCTTTGTATTGGATGCAGTGTGTCCTTTTAGTTAGGACATTGTCATCTATAATGTTTGTAAAAATTCCATGCAAATTTCAGAACTGACAAAATGAAACATTCAGTGTATGTGATGGGGACCAAAGTGCCCCACAATAATGCAGCATTCTCTGCATTACAGCTTGCTGCTGAAGGAGCTGATTGTTCTGTGTTCGTTAGTGTGCTTTAGTGGTCTGCGGTAGATGCCAGTTAGTACCTATCCAGTGCATGAGCTATTGGAACACTGACATTTCACAGAACATTTACTTTAAAGCTGTTAATTCAAACAAGTAACGGCTATTTTTACGGAAGCGTTACAACTCCTTCCTTGACCACTTAATCCTCTAGCTAGGTTATAACCATTTACTAACTCTTCAGTCATGTGACTCACGCAACCAGATTTCAGTGATATTAACTGGGCTTGATTTATGTCCCCAAATGCACAAATTTAATTTTTCTTGATTACTTGTGTGCCTACTGCTTATGTATAAGCAAAGAAAAGTTTGTTTTACCTCTTTCAGGGTCTTRGACTTTATCAAGATTTTGATTTTTGTTAAATGTGTACTTGCTTATTCCTCTTGTGCTAACATAACATCCTGTAACTAGTTTAACTAGCTCAAACTTGTTGCCACTTCTGCTCACTGTGATAAAGCAATTCAAAACCAACACAAGTCTGTACTGCTACCATAAGGGGAAATCATGTTCTTTCCCTGATCCTCAGCTGTTTCTTCTAGTTACCTGTTCTGTGTTGGCATGATTTATGAGACAGTGCTGTGACCTGAGATGGTTCCCTCGTCCAGCAAGAAACATATTTTTKGGGGGGAGGGGGTTAATTTGCAGCTGGATAAAGCTTAAGCTTAGCACCTGGTTTCATGAATAGAATTGGTGGGTGAGGATGAGTGACTGGGGACGTGGGAGAAGGACAGATCTCTTTGTCAGCAGCACAAATTTTTACCATCATAAAGTGACCATGAAATTGATCAGCCTAGGATTGAGATAAGTGGTGCCGTGAATAATTTCTGTAAAATTAAGTTCTAAATTGAATGCTGGATGTAAAGAAGCTTTAAGTATGTGTGTTTTGTGTGTGTGTTGGGATTTTATTTTTTTTAATAAACCCATGTATGCCGAAGACCAGTCAGGTTGTAATAAAATGTGGAAAAAGAGAAGTCTGTATAAATACAACAGTGTTGCTCATGATTACAGCTGAAGTTGTGCTACATGAGCTGCTGAAATACAACTGAGTAAGATTGAATGCTATTATCTAGAGACTGTACTCTTAAACTTTTTATAGTAAAAGGAATTGAAAATTCACTTAGGCTTATGATTTTTTTATACGTATTTTAAATGCATGATTGAATAGGCAATACATTTAAAATGAACTGGAACTCAAATTTGAAAGTCTGTGTACTGATTTTTTTTCTTGAATGTTTGTTTAAACTGTTTTAATGTGTGAAAACCAGAAGATAGAATTGATATCCTTTTCCAACTTTTGTAAGTTCTAAGTATAAAGAAGCTAAAAGCCTTTACCTTTTGTCTTCTAAAATTTCAATTGCAAGTAAYTTAAGAATATTTATCAGCACTATACATTTATGCAACTTAAATGCTTTGTGTTGAAAAAGTGAATGCTAAATAACTTCTGGAATCTCCTAGCAGGAGATTAAATTTCATCTTTAACATTTTATTGTTAAACCAGCTTTTGAAGAACTAGTTATAAATTCCAACTCAAAATTTAATTTCCAAAATTCAGTCACTTTTCTGAAAAGAACACTTAAAGCGATTTTTAGAAATGTCAGTCTTTTCCTTGCAGGAAAAATCTAGATATACATGAAAACCATGCCAGTTCTCTATGAATTCTTATTTTCTAAACTGGAAAAACTGCTTCCTTGTGTTCTTTTAGCACATTTGTTCTTTCTGCCACAAAAATCAGTGAATTGAGTTAGTGGGATCCTCCTGTTACTCTTGTTTTCTGATATTGCCCAGTCTGTTTTCTTGGCTCTTCTCAGCAAAGTGTTGTTTCACCTAGTTTTTTTATCTTTGCAGAAGGTACACAGATTGGGTAGCAGAGTACATCTTTGCAAGAAAGCAGGCTTGGCAGTATCACAGAACCCCTTGTACTTTTCTTAATTTAACTGGACTTCACACTGGGAGAGGTGAAAGTCCATTTAGTAAATAACATGGAAGTCTTGCCTCTTCACAAGTTAGGACCAAATCCTTTATGTTCCTGAACATGCATGGTATTTGAGAAGATCAAGGGGCAATCCATATAGTTTTAAAGGATATGTAAGTGAACCTTAATTGGTTAGAATTTGGCTAAGAAATCTTCTAGACAAATCAGTGTTCAAGCAGCTTTTTTTTCTCTTTTGGCTTGTAGCATCCCCATCTCAGAGAACAACACAGGCTATTATGTGATTTCTAGTCTGTATAAGTCCTGTGAGTTAAGTGTTGTAAAATCTGTGGTGTGTTTTTTTAATCATTGTTGTCAAGTCAGTAGCAGTTCAAAAACTGGTATGTGTGAATAGATAAAACAAGTATCATACATTAATATTAGATTTATTTTAGAGTTATGTAAGACAAGCTATAGCTTCTTCACTCTAGATTCAAGCAATGTAATAAAATATGAAGTAGGCTCATTTTCTCTGAGGAACCAGTTAGCTGGTTGTGTGTGTGTGTTTTTTAATTCGTTTTTTAACTTACTCTAGAGAAAATAAAGGTGGTACTAAAACTGCAGTTGGAAATCTTAAATATTTTTGTCCTTTCTTGCCCTTGTCCTCTTTCTTGCAAAAGAGGCTAGATAGGAAGCATCTTTGCTTCTCTGTGTTATTGGATGTTGTAGAAACACTCTTTCCTTTGTGCAATCAAAGGCAAATTGTGTTGACTTCAGTGTGTAATGTTTACCAGTTCATTGTTGAAGAAAATTACTAGCTTTGCAATATTAATTTTACCAGGCTTTATTGCCATTTCCAAGAGCTCTTACTCTATGGCAAGGTAATATGGAAACAGTCAAACATGTTTCGATGTTTTAAGTATACATAAAGGCATTTTTATAGTGTGTGACTTTTTTTTTTTGCATGTGCAGCATTTCAGATTTCATATATGTAGATACAATACTACTTTTGAATAATCTTGAAGGCTATGATACTGGTACAGCATTATTTGAACTTCTGAATTGTGAATGATGTTATTAGTTCATCTGCGAAGTTTAAAAAGTTTGTGTTAACTATCTTATTTGGATAGAATACTCCCTGTAATGCAATTTAATAGGTAGGAAAAATACCAAGAAAAACTGTTCTTAAAATCAATTTTTTAAAGAACTGAAGTTCTTACAAACATGCTTCTCCAAAAGTGTTCTGAATTCATCAAGGAAAAATGAATCACACAAATCTTTGAATTTTGTTTCAGTGAACAGTTTGAGACAAATTTGTAATCTTTTTTTCAACACCCCCCCCCCCAACCCTACTTTGGCAAAAATTTTGTGAAACACTTTTTAATGCAATAGCAATTGACTTGGGTAGTATCTAGTCCTGTCAATGGGGAGAAATAAGCCATTTAAAATTCACAGCTAYTGTTAGATTGCTTTGTTATTGTTGTGATGGCTCTTCCAAGTGTGTGGTTGTTCAGGTGTGAGACAATTGGAATGAGGCTTCTCATGGTCTTTTTGAAGAAATGTGAATGAGGTTGTGGTTGACTTCCCCCTGCTCCTCCCTCAAAATATAAATACAGTATTATTAATGCTGTATCCCTTATTTGCCAATTGCCTGGAAGTTCTGAACAGGGAACACTGCTTGTTTCTCATCTCTGTTGAGGGTTAGCTGCTGCCTATCCTGTGCTTTCATATAGAAAATGAGAGTGTATATATATATGAATTTGTTTTTAAAATAGTTACAGTCCTCCAGGGATCTCTTCCATGGTCTTCAAGGCATGGGTCTGTTTCCTAGAATGCATTTGAGCTGTTTTTTGTAGCTAGGAAGTAGAGCTGACTCATGAGAATTATTGGAATGTGCAAAGAGTGGCATATTGCACCTAGGCATTTACATCGGAGTCAGTTTACATGTTTAAATTGGGAGTACTGTGAAAAATCTCAATCTGGCTACGTTATCTGTCCTAGAGGAGAAAGGAATGCAAGTCATGTTTCTTGCATATTTCACCATCACTCAGTTCCAAGAATTTAACTGCTTTATGTAGCTATATATATTAAAAAGAATGCTGGAAAATTAACTATATCAGCTTAAAAAGACACTTTTAAATCTTACTTCCCAGTTGGCTGGCTTCCTTTTTGAGTGTTTTTCTTTTTTAAGACAAATTTCTTAAGGGAGTTGGCATAGGCATATCAAATACATGAAATGAAAAAGGAAAAACATAATTTTTTGTCTAAAGCCAGCTTACTAAAAATTAAATATTGAAGCAAGTGGTGATTTATCTATTTTTAAAATGTATTTTAAAATTCTTGGATTTCATCTGATTTTTTTCTAGAATCTAAAACTTGATACAGAATTACTGGTTATCTGTGTTAAGCTGAATGAACTCAGATAGTAACTTGCATCCAAATCCTGAAATTGAATAATAAATTCTTGGCATACTATGTGATATTGTATCACCCTAACTAGAGTATTAGAAAAGATGAGTTTATCTAAATTCTGAAGACCTCTAAACTTTCAGTGCCCCTGTCTTACAGACAAAAGTTCTGGGTTCTTACTTAAGTATCTTGGACCTTGAGCCAGAAGTTTGTATTTTGTTTGGCTTAAAAGAACTCTTTTTATAGGATTGTGTTCTGATTATTTTGTCAGTGATGTATTAATACGACTCTTACCCCTCCCGGGAAACCTGCATGCTCGATCACCTCTCTGAAATGCCTGTACACCAATGCACGCAGCATGGGGAACAAACAGGAAGAACTAGAGATCTGTGTGCGGTCGCAAGGCCATGATCTCATTGCCATTACAGAGACATGGTAGGATAGCTCGCATGACTGAGTGCTGTCATGGATGGCTACGTGCTTTTTAGGAAAGACAGACCAGGAAAGCAAGGTGGAGGAGTTGCTCTTTAGGTGAGAGAGCAACTGGAATGTATCGAGCTCTGCCTAGGGGTGGCTGAAGAGCGAGTCGAGAGCTTATGGGGAAGGATTAAAGGGCAGGCTAGCATGGGGGACACTGTTGTGGGTGTTTACTACAGGCCACCTGATCAGGAAGAGGAAGTGGCAGAGGCCTTCTACAGGCAGCTGGAAGTAGCCTCACGATCCCAGGCCCTGGTTCTCATGGGGGACTTCAACCACCCCGATATCTGCTGGAAAGACA